>NC_073377.1:47298393-47400893 GCF_028641065.1 Leucoraja erinaceus
GCTGTAGCAAGTTTTTAATGGGCAAACAAATGGACAAATCTTGACTCCTGACATGACTTGAGTTGACCGAGTGTACTAATTTTTGGTTGCAGTTCTTGAATATAAAGTTGGACTAGACTCCGCACGACGTGTCACCAGAGGACTCTTCAAAGAAACACATGAGAGAAATATCCAAGGATACATCACCCTACCCTCCCAGAACTGCACTGAACACATCTTCTACATGTTGGCAAGTAAACTAAACTTTTTCTTAAGCAATGCTTTTACTTACATGGAAATAGCTTTCCTCATGATTCAGTGGGTAATCATTCCAAAGTATGATAACAAACTAGAACCACCAGCAACACCTCATGCAAAGGCATATTTGAATAGCAGGCAGGGATAGCATTGGATTTAACAATAAGAGCCCAGATTCACCCACTGGTAGAACTTTATGTGATGTTAATGATCTAAGAAATGTCCTATGTCTATAAAAACAAATATCTGCCTATAATTTTTTTTTTTAATTAATGAATAAGAACATTTTTTGTCCCTTCCTTACAGTTATCAGGCTCGTATCTCTCAAATGTTCTTTTTACAAATCATTCATTTTTACTTCAAAATTATATCATTTATTTATGGGAAAGGAATTAATGCATGTTTGGAATCAACACTGTTGTTTAAGAATAGAACTACACAGTGCATGGAGTGCTCAGCAACATAGGATGTTATTTTCCTTGTGGGATTTAGAATCACAGATATCTAGGTGGACAATTTCTTCTCATGTGCCAGCCAAGGTCCAGATTATATACATCCTATGTCTCTCACCCATTGGCTTATTTGACAAACATTTTAGCCAGACATCCAGTTACAAGGTTGAAGCAATGAAAATATTCATGATTGTGACAAGAGTTACAGTTCTGTGATCGCAGTCAATTATTTGAGTAGACTATGGGGAATGAACATTGAAGCGTTGTCTCTAGATATGGAAAAGTGTTCCTTTCTCCAGTGCTGATTTCCCTCTCCATGAAACACTCAATTCTCTTCCACCCCCCTGTCCTCAGTTCAGAAACACAAGTATATTTGTTGCCCAGAAATGAGCACAAAACTATGGAATTTCGAAGCATAATTAAATTGGTTCAGTTTATTGCCATGTGGACCAAGGTACTGTGAAAAGCTGTTTTTGTTGTTTGGCTCCTCCTTTTAAAAGGTTTAATCCTTGTTTATTGTTTATGTTAAAAATAATCTAAGTAGAAAATGAATTACAATGCAATATTGTATACAATACAATATTGTCACAATACAATTGTGAGTGTGTGTTGTGGGTCTGTGGAATTCTCTGCCTCAGTGTCTCTGCCTCAGGTGGAAGCCGGTTCTCTGGATACTTTCAAGAGATAGCTAGATAGGGCTCTTGAAGATAGCGGAGTCGGGGGATATGGGGATATGGCAGGAACGGGGTACTGATTGTGGATGATCAGCCATGATTACATTTAATGGTGGTGCTGGCTCGAAGGGCCGAATGGCCTACTCCTGCACCTAGTGTCTATTATCTAATGTCTAATACTTGCAATAGTTAATGCCAGTGATGATTTGGAACGCTTAACGTCCTTAACATTCCCCAACTGTGGCGAAAACTCTCCCTTGTGCTCTTTATCATTTCCTTGAGCTAGACTTTTAAGTACCAGGCCTTTTGCTGTTGGAACTGAAAATAGGATAAATTATCTTTTTTTTTGTATTGCAAATGTTATGCTGTACATAAACAGAATAGTATCTGCTATTATTAATTGTTTATTTATTTTTTTTTTAAACCCAGCAGTACAGAGCAAATCAGGTGGAATTTGGGAGAGAAACTGTTAATGATCTTAGGAAAAGAATGTAACCCAGGAGAAAGAAGGGTGCATAGGTTTGAGGGAATCAAGCACCAATTGGGAAACCAAACTCAAATCCTAATTTAAGTAGTCCAACTTTTGAATCCAGTGTAATTAGAGAAGAGCATTAATGGCAGTGAAGTAGGCAAACTAGAGTATGGCGGTGCAAGAATAACAATGTTTTGTCCTGAATCAAAGCTGAAATTTGGCAAGGTACTTCAGGTTCAGATTGTCAAAATACCAACATTTCACCTGATCCAAACTCAGCCATTTGTAACAATTGAAGTTATCACCAATGTTCCAAATTCCTGAATTTTAATGAGAAGTCTTTGACAGCCATTAATTTAGTGTTCATATCAGTCTCCCAGTTGACTGTGTGTGAACCCCTCTATCAGTGGATCACCAACTTCCTGACAGACAGGAAGCAGCATGTGAGGCTGGGAAAGTACATCTCAGACCCGCTGACCCTCAGCATAGGAGCACTGCAAGACTGCGTACTCTCCGCTCTCCTTTACTCTCTCTACACCAGCGTTTCTCAACTGGGAATCTAGCGTTTCCAGAACGCTAAGGTTCTGCGAGAGGTCGATTGGGGTTCTGAGAGAAATAGTGATAAATTGGCTAATTATATGTAAATTCAATTTGAGTCATTTTTGTGTTCAATTTCATATTCGTGATTTTATTATATATGTACGGCATATTTAGCGACGTCTATTTAGCATCGTCAGTGTGAAACGGCCTTTCGTGGTCAGTGGACAGGAGCTGTACGTGACGGATTCAAGTGACTCAAGTACAGACACATGCAAGGTCTCCAGCAGACCTGTCTTTAGGGATGTTATATGAATTTAAAAAAATTAAGTATGTTTATGTTTATTTTTGTTGGTTTATCAAAAGTTTATTTATGTATGGTTTTTGTTAGTTTTTTAAAAGTTTACGTGTTTTCTCTCTCTCTCTCTCTCTCCCCTCCAAGGTTAGTTCTTCTGTTTGCCCTTATTTGCTTCAGTTTTTAACGCAGTTTGATTTCAGTTTTTTTTGTCAATTAACTTGAGAAAAACATGTTATTTTTTTGCTTAAATCAGTTATCAGAAAAATACATAATGTTTGCCTTATGAACTTTATGAAAGAGAAAGAAAGAGATTAATAAAGATATATAATAATTTTTATGTCGGGTACCCTTAGACATGAAAATTATTTCAAGGGTTCCAAGCATAAAAAGGTTGAGAAATGCTGCTCTACACCAATGACTGCACCTCCACAGACATGTCTGTCAGGCTTCTCAAGTTTGCAGATGACACAACCCTGATTGGACTGATTCAGGATGGGGTGGAATCTGCCTACAGACAGGAAGTGACACAGCTGGCGTCCTGGTGTCACCGCAACATCCTCAAGCTCAATGCTCTGAAGACAGTGGAATTGATTGTAGACTTTAGGAGAGCTCCCACTCCCCTCTCCTCCCCCAACTCACCATCAACAACACCACAGTCACATCTGTGGAGTATTTTAAGTTCCTTGGAACCATCATCTCCAGGGACCATTGACTCCACAGTCAAAAAGTCCCAACAGAGGATGTACTTCCTGCGGCAGCTGAGAAAACACAATCTTCCACAGGCAATGATGGTCCAGTTTTATACTGGCATCATAGAGTCTGTGCTCAGCTTCTCTATCATGGTTTGGTTTGGCTCATCCAGCAAGCACAACATCTGGAGGCTGCAGCAAATCGTCCGATCAGCTGAGAAGTTTATTGGCTGCAACCTTCCCTCCATTGACGAACTGTACATTGCAAGGGCCAGGAAGCGAGCGGGTAAGATCATCTCTGACCGATCTCCTGGCCACAAACTCTTTGAAGTACTTCCCCTTGGGAGGCAATTCTAGACTGTCAAAGCCACCACAACCAGACATAAAAATAGCTATTTTCCCATGAGCAGTAGCTCTACTCGACAGCCAAAAGTCTGTCACCTCTTTTTGCTCTCTGGTATTTTAGTTTATTCTTCACATGTTTAAATTATAATGTTTTATTTTTGCTGTATATCGTGTTGTTATCCGTGCAAGCAAAGCACTAAGGCAAATTCCTTGTATGTATACATACTTGGCTAATAAAATGTTTTCAATTCAAGTCAATGGTGAGAATTTATGCCTGTTTGTTACCATTTGTCTGTCAGCCCATTCATGTTGAACATGTTATCATTTGTTTTTGACTTTTCTTCATATGTCAACATTCATTTTGATTGACTCAAGTTTGACCAATGGTTGTTCATTTCTTGCAATATTATAGGATGCTCCAGATTTTCTAAATCCTGTAGAGATTCTGGTGGAGTTTGAGACCTTAAATCCAGAGGAAGGACCAGTCCTGGATGTTGACCTGCCAAAATCAAAGAAAGCTTTGGTAATTTAACAACTTACAGTTGTATAATCAATTTTGTGTTTTTTGTTTAAATGTGACAAGAATTTGACAATCGGATGGGATTTTACTTTTAAAAATCTGTTGTGCGAAAATTGTATCAATTTGCATCAATCACAGGTAAAAAATGGTTTGTAGCTGCCGTTGCACCCATTTCCACTTGGCCCTACCCATTGGATAATTGGAATGGGCATTTCTGGTCATATATTTTGCATTTGTTTCATAATGCAACTATTATTTGAAAAATGTGACCAGATTATACTACAGCAAGAGGGAAACAAACCATGATAACAGTCTCTTAAAGCAAGGAAGTGCTCATTTTATATATTTCTTTCCGATTTCTGTTTTGGCATAAATATTATATGCAACCCTCATGTAATATACAAAAAGTGCCTGGTCCAATTGTTGACAATGGAATGGTCAATTTATAAAGAAATTAAATGGTTCGTGCCACCTCCTGTTGTGATGTAAATAAGATGGAAGGACCGATCATTCCCAGTCCCACTATAGGCCACGCGCGGAAAACTGTAAAGACATAGAAGGCTGCAGAAGTTATAAGAGAAAAGGCAGAGATCCAGAGTCAACAATGGGCATTTATTATTTTTGTTCTCACGATTCAGGACCAGGACCATATAACCATGTTTCAGGTCTTAAACCAGGTCCTATGGGTGGGAGCTGTAACTTACCAAATTTTAAGCAAATTGCAGCACAGATACGAAAATTGCCCTAGCAAAAAAGACACAAAATGCTGAAGTAACTCAGCATGTCATGCAGCATCTCTGTAGAACATGGATCGGTGCTGTTTTGGATCAGGATCCTTCTTCAGAACTGCACCCAAGCAGAACTAATTTAGTTCATTAAATTTACCATACTTCCACCCTGCCCTCAAATTCACTTGAACTCTCTCTGACACCTCTCCCCTTTCTTGATCTCTCAAGTCAAGAGTCAAGTCAAGAAAGTTTATTGTCATGTGTCCCAGATAGGACAATGGAATTCTTGCTTGCTGCAGCACAACAGAGTATTGGAAGCATAATTACAGAACAGTATATACCATATATATATATATACACATAAATAAACTGTTATAGTTCAGAGTTTGTTTGATGGTGAGTTTAATAGCCTGATGGCTGTGGGGAAGAAGCTGTTCCTGAACCTGGATTACCAGATTTCAGGTTCCTGTACCTTCTACCTGATGACAGCGGAGAGATGAGTGTGGCCAGGATGGTGTGGGTCCTTGATGATGTTGGCAGCTCTTTTGAGGCAGTAACTGCGATAGATCCCTTCGATGGTGGGGAGGTCAGAGCTGATGATGGACTGGGCAGTGTTCACAACTTTCTGCATTCTTTTCCGCTCCTGGACGCTCAAGTTGCCGAACCAAGCCATGATGCAACCAGTTGGTATGCTCTCTTCTGTGCACCTGTAGAAGTTTGAGAGAGTCCTCTTTCACCATCACAAGAGACAAACTATTGACTAACATCTACTACTAATCCTCCGACTCCCACATTTATCTGAACTGCACCTCCTTCCACCCTATCTCTTGCAAGGATGTTATCCTTTAATAACAAAACATCGGTGTGAAGAAGGGCCTCGACCCAAAATGTCATCTAGCCATGTTCTCTAGAGATGTTGCCTGACCTGTTGAGTTACTCCAGCACTTTGTTTCTTTCTTTGCATATACAGTTCCTTGTGTCGGAGCTGTGTCACAGTAAAATACCATGGCAATATATTGGTACTGTTTTTTCGCCATTGAGAGTAATCACACGATTTAACGCAAACTGGGTCATATTTTGCAGGGAACTGACAGCAAGTCCACACAGAAATGACGGTGCTTCCCTGTGAAGCAGTCAGCAAAATCTGAATTCACACCAATGTAAAAGTCTTAGAAGTTTCTTGCAGCCATTCCATGAATACAGGCAATCTCTCAAATTCTTACTGAGTACAGCAAAGGAGTATTAACATGTGGCAATTGCCCAGTACTTGTGCTGGGAATTCCGCTTGAATTAGATTAGATTAGATTTAGATTAGATTCGTTTATTGTCATTCAGACCTTTTGGTCTGAACGAAATTTTGTTTCCCTGCAGTCATACATATAATTTTAAAAAAATGACGAAACACATAGTCAGCACAAATTTAACATCCACCACAGTGAGTTCACCAAACACCTCCTCACTGTGGTGGAAGGCAAAATCTTAAAGTCTCTGGCTCTTCCCTCTTTGTTCTCCCTCTGCGCCGAGGCGACGGTTCAAACTCCGCGGGTGGTCGCTGCCTCGCCACAGCTCAGAGGCCGTCAGGTCTCCGCTGCTGCTGCCGCTGCCGCCGCCGCCGCTACAGCTTCGGTACCGAGTCAGGCCCCCGCTGCTGCTGCCGCTGCTGCCGCTACAGCTCCAGGGCCGAGTCAGGTCTCCGCTGCTGCTGCCGCTGCCGCCGCTACAGCTTCGGTGCCGAGTTAGGTCTCCGCTGCTGCTGCCGCTGCTGCCGCCACAGCTCCGTTGCTGCCAGCTCCGCCATTAGGCCTCGGCGCAGACGGAGACGGGAGATACGACCGAAGAAAAAGTCGCATCCCCCGAAGGAAGAGGCCAAAGCAATTTTGGGAAGAGGCCAAAGCAATTGAACAGCCTGCAGCAGTTAGTCCATCTCATGGTGTTCTGCTCCATTGATTTTAATGGATCAGAATGTCTATCAGTGATGGAGAACTTAGTTGTTTTAGATTTCAGAAGGTCATAAGTGATAGGAGTAGTATTAAGCCAATTGGTCCATCAAGTCTACTCCAACATTCAATCATGGCTGATCTACCTCTCCCTCCAAATCCCATTCTTCTGCCTTTTCCCCATAACCTCTGACACCTGTACCAGTTAAAAACCTATCTATCTCTGCCTTAAAAAAATATTCACTGACCTGGCATCCACAGCCCTTTCTGGTGAAGAATTCCACTTATTCACCACCCTCTGACTAAATACATGTTTCCTCATTTCGTTCCGAAGAGAATGTTCCTTTAATTCTGAGGCTATGACCTCTAGTCCTAGACTCTCCCACTAGTGGAAACATCCTCTCCACATCCACTCTATCCAAGCCTTTCACTATTCTTTATGTTTCAATAAGGTCCCCCCTCAGTCTTCTAAACTCCAGTGAGTACAGGCTCAATGTCGACAAACACTCATCATAGGTTAACCTACTCATTTCTGGGATCATTCTTGTAAATCTCCTCTGGACTTTCTCCAGAGCCAGCACGTCCTTCCTCAGATATGGTGCCAAAAATTGTTCACAATATTCCAAATGTGGCCTTTTCAGCGCCTTATAGAGCCTCGGCATTGCATCCCTGTTTTTGTATACAAGCCCTCTTGAAATAAATACTAGCATTGAGTTTGCTTTCTTTACTACCGATTCGATTTGCAGATTAACCTTTTGGGAATCCTGCACCAGCATTCCCAAGTCCCTTTGCACCCCTGATTTCTGGATTCTCTCCTCATAATTTTGTTTCAGAATTGAGTTTATTTGAATATTATTAAGCACCTCAGATTTATAGTTTCCTAAATATTTCATAGTTTGAATGTTTTTTAATACTTTTGGAATCTTTTTTAATATTTTTGAGCCGGGGATAAGGGCCATGAACCCACAATATTATTTCTGTGGAACTATTGACTGAAAAGGTGCGTTAAGTGAAGTTATTTTCAGTACAATAACATTAGCTCGGGCACAATTATTGAATAACATATTTCTTTGAGAATGCTCCAGTAGTATTTTACATTTCCTATCAAAGTTGGAAGACGTGATTAGAGGCATTATTTTGTCAACTAGTGAGTAAATGTTAAGAAGGATTTCGATGGATTAAGTAAAATAAACATGCTTCACCCTTTAGTGTCTCCTCCTATTCTACAATTAAATTATGTTAATATTTTCAAATAAAGAATTTATCATAGTATAAATGCCAGTAATATACAATGGATAATGCATAGAAACCTCAATATTGGCCACAATTTTCCTGTTATTTTGCTAGTTAACTGTGTTGTCTTTTACAAGTGAAACAGATTGAATATATTTTGCAGGTGGAAATTTTATCACATTACAATGTTTTGTAAGTGTTCTTTTTTGCATTTGAAGCAGACATGCTCAAATATACAAATGAAAATTTTCCTTTCTTTACAATTGGGATCATTGTGTGAAGAAGGGTCTCGACCCGAAATGCCACCCATTCCTTCTCTCCATTTATGCTGCCTGCCCTGCTGAGTTACTCCAGCTTGTTGTGTCGATCTTCATTGTTAGTTAGATTGTTGTGAATGGAGGTTGCTGCCACCTAGTGGTTAACTTAAATTGTCCTTTATGCAACCAAAGCACAGATTAAAAAATGAAACACATAAAATGTCAAAGGGTTGCTTACTTATTTGTGGAAATGATTCCAAACAAAAAAGTATTGTTGTGTCACCTGAAAGCCAGGCCTACCACTGTCAAGGAGACAAAGATTATCTGTGGTGGGAATTTGAGGAATAGTTCTTCACAACATCACATTCCATTGAGTTCATAAGAATAGAAGAACAGACATAGGCCGGTGGAAACAGGGTCTTTGGCTTGATTTGTCCATGCTGACCAAGTTAGCAATCTGGGACAATCCCATTTGGCCAATATTCCTCTAAACTAAACCCTTCCTATCCATCTGTCTGGGACTCCTGCAAAGGCAACAGGATCTCTTAAATAAAATGTAATTAAGGGCGGAATTCAATATATCATTGATCTGGACTAATTTCCAGGTGCTCGGGTGTTTTTATTTGTTAATTTATTTTTGGAGACGTGAGCAGCAAAGTTAGCATTTATTATTCATCGAGAAGTGGTGGCGAGATATCTCCTTGAATTACTGCTGTTGGTCTGGTGAAGATAATCCCACAGTGTTGTTGAGGAGGATATTCCAGGATTAGATCCAGGACCATTTACAAGTCAAGATAATGTATGACCAATAGATGGTGGTATTTTCTTATGCCTGATGGTCTTGTCCTTTTGGTGGTAGATGTTGTTGACTTGGGAGTAGTTTGGGCAAACAACTGCTGTGCATTTTGTTGGTGTAGACATAATACAACGTTGGTGGATGCAATTACATTGAATGATGGATGAGGTGCCAATGAAATAGACTGGATGATATGGAGGATAAGAGACTGTAGATGTTGGAATGTTGTTTTGGTGCAGTACAGCTCTATGACTGTTTCTAAGTGCCACTGGAAAATATACGTCTTCCAGTTTCCTGACCATGCAAGAGGTCATTTTATTGTGTTCTGTGTTCCACCAGGTGCCTTTCACAAAAGATTGTGGAGAGGATGGAGAATGCATCAGTGACCTAAAGCTTCGTGCCCAGGCAGACATAAAGGGTGACAGGTAATAACATTTACAACATAGAATCAAAAGTTGCTGGAATACGCAATAGTTAAACTGTGTCTGTGGAGAATCAGAATTAAGATTTCACATTGATAATCTTTCAAAGAATCATGCAATTATATTGCATGGAATTAGGCCCTTTGATCCAACTTTCTACACTGTCCGGTGGGCATTCTTCTGTATTAACCTTGTCACCTAGCACTTCATCTGATGCCCCCCTATGCATAAGTAATTGAAGTGTTCATCTGGTCACTTATCGAATACTGTCAGCCACTCTCTTGGGCAGTAATTTATAGATAGGATACATGTTAATCCCTACTGCTTAATGGACCTTTTCCTGTTCAACTATAGCCTTTAATTTCTTACTAATGCCAAAATATTTCTATATCTTTGCTATACCATTGTGTTTTTAGCTGTTATTCTTCAGAACTTTATTGTTATTCCTGAGCTAACTGAATTCCATCTTCAGCAATCTTCTACAATCAGTTTATGACAATCAAGCTCCATCGCTCATCCTTTTACTATTGCAGTTATTTCCAAAGATGCAAAGGTGAACAATTTTGTTTCTTTTCATCTACCCATCCTCCTGCAATCTTTAGGGTTTAAACGAGCAGATTAGTATCATTTTAAATACTGCTTCTTCAACCTCACCTTCACGCTTGCGTACTTTTCTATTGTTACTGACAAATAGCCAGATCCAAATACAAATGTTGTTTTTTGGCCATTATCATAATTTGGCTTACATTGAACACAAACCAGATAATATTTTTAAGCACAATGTCCTAAGCTTTGTTTCAAATTATCAAATAAAAATAGCATTTTGATTAACATTAATCCAAATTAAATCTTCATGTTTCCAGGATGCATCCTTACATTGTGCAAATCAATCAGAAAAAATTCAATTTGGTGATAAAATTAATAAACCAAAAGGAAAATGCCTACAACTCAAGAATAGCAGTGATATTTTCTAAGAATATCTATTTTGCTGGAGTGGAGGTAAGGAACAGTCATATTGTTATATTTTTAATCTACTGTCATAGAAATCCCACTTGCAATTTTATTAGTTAAGAGTTATAGTGTACTAATATATATTAACTCAAAGCATCACTCATAGGTGAAATTACCTCTGAATGGGGTGGCATGGTGGCGTAGTGGTAAAGTTGCTGCTTTACAGTGCCAGAGACATGGGTTCGATCCTGACTACGGGTGCTCTCTGTATGGCGTTTGTACGTTCTCCCTGTGACCACATGGGCTTTTCACAGGTGCTCTGGTTTCCTCCCACACTCCAAGAAGTACAGGTTTGAAGGTTAATTGGCTTCAGGAAAAATTGTAAATTGGCCCCAGTGTGTAGGATAATGCAAGTGTACAGGGTGATTGTTGGTCGGCAAGGACCCAATGGGCTGAAGGGCCTGTTTTCTCGCTGTATCTCTAAACTAAACTTTAAAAAAATCACGTTTGAAAGCCTCTTCATCCAATTTGATTAGCCACTGGTAAGTTCTCTGACAGTGGATGGAAACAAAAATGTTACATAATCTTGGCTACCTATTTCAACATAAAATATTATTAAGGTCATATAACATTAGATGACTCCCAGATTTGTACTTGTGGGACAGTTAGGAGCAAGGCAAAAAGAAACATGGACAGGATGGCATTGACCATCTGCACCCATTCTATTTCATGTAAGTAAAGAAAGAAGGGCTTGAATCTGTATCAAGCCGTTCACAGAATATGGATGCCCTAATGCACTTCACAGACACATTTAAAGGGCCTGTCCCACTGTACGAGGTAATTCAAGAGTTCTCCCGGGTTTTCCCCTGATTCAAACTCGGAGAATGTCCGTAGCGGGTTCGTGGATGTTTCGTAGCGGCTCGTACGAGTAACGGTAGGTACTCGGGAAATCCGATAAACTCGTGATGTTTTTTCAACACTAAAAAATGTCCACGAGTACCAAAAATACTCGTGATGAAAAAAATGGTTACTTTTTACTCATACAAGCCGCTCGAGACATCCACAAACTCCTACAGACCCGCTACGGACATTCTCCGAGTTTGAATCAGGGGAAAACTTGGGAGAACTCTGGAATTACCTCGTACAGTGGGACAGGCCCTTAAGGGGTTAACAAAATACACAATGTTAGGTTCTTCATGTTTAATTATAATTTTGCAGTGTCATTGAATCTGCAACTGTTACAGTAAGATAACAACTTGTCTGTAGTTCAATACAGTGAATTAACTTGAACCACAGAAGACAAAAGGAGTAGAAGACACAAGAAACTGTAGATGCTGGAATCTTGAGCAAAAAAAAAGCACAAAGGGCTGGAGTAACAGCAGCTCAGTCAGCATTTTGGGAGAACATAGATAGGTGACGTTTTCAGCCGGGACCCTACTGAATCAGTTCGATTTCTGATTCGGTTTGAATTTGAAGAAGGGCCCCAACAGAAATGTAGCCTGTCCATGTAGTCCATGGGGGAAAAAATGAGTTCAAATTTGACAATGAAACATTTGCTATTTTTCATAATTTTTATTCATTGTGTCATTTATTCTTCTATATGCTCCATTTAAATTCATTGGACTTGAAATCCTTGTGTATTCAAATGGGGGTGCAGGGTGGGCATTTGAGCATGGCACCAAAATCATTGGACATGGGATTCCCACTGCATATTTCAGTAATGTTAATTCCTTGAACTTTAAAGAATGGCTGTTCCATTTAACATCAATGGAAAATGAACCACTTGCGTCTGAGACCAAGGCTAAGGGTTTGAGGGAGAAGTAGAAGCTGAGATAGAGGGAGAGGGTTTTCATCAAGGATCTGTACCAGGAGGATGGGGGCAAATTGGGATAGCTCTTGTGCTTACAAAGCAGAGGGAGTTGAGAGCATCAGGTTTGGGGAATCTGGACCAAAGGGGATCGGAGAGAAGGAAAGCTTTAACCATCAGGGGATCAGAGAACCAGGAATAGGGACCATCAAGATGTGGGGGTGTCTGGCCAGTAAGATATTCAGAATTTCAGGAGTTGGTGTTTGTAGTATCTTATGCCTACTGCCCGATGGCAGAAGTGAAATGAGAGCATGGTCAGGATAGTGTGGATCCTTGATGATGCTGGCTGCTTTTTTGAGACTGCATCTGATATAGAACCTTTGGATTGGTGGGAGGTCAATACCGGAGATGGACCGGGCAATGTTCACCACTTTTTGTAATCTCCTTCATTCCCGGGTGTTCGAGTTGCCAAACCAGGCCACGATGCAACTAGTCAATAGGATCTAGTGGTTCTGTGTGTGTATTAAAAGCAAAAGAGCGGCTTGGCAAAAACTAAGTACGCTCAAAGATCAGCATGGCTGTCTTCTGTAAAACCACATTCAATTAATATTTCTCACCCATTTTCATTGAGAAGTAGAGCATGGAAGCTAAGGGGAACTGAGGCGTAGGGGTTGTGATGTCAAAGAGTGATACAGCATGGAAACAGGCTCTTCGTCCCAGCTTGCCAATGATGACCTAGGTGCCCCATCTACCCTTGTCCCACCTGCCTGTGTTTAGCCCATATTCCTCTAAACCTTTCCCATCCACATACCTTCGAAAAAGTATTTTAAATGGTGTTATTGTTTCTGCCTCAACGATCAACTCTGGCATCTTATTCCATATACCTATCACCCTCTGTGTGGAAAACGTTCCCCTTTCTGATTCCTATTAAATATTTCCCCTCTCAACTTAAACCCATGTCCTCTGGTTCTTAATTCCCCTACTTGGGTCAAAGACTCTGTGCATCTACTCCATCTATTCCCCTCATAATATTATACACCTATCTAAGATCACAACTCATCATCCTATGCTCCGAGCATGCCCAAACTCTGCCTAAAGCTCAGGCCCTCATGTCCTGGCAACAAGCTCATAAATCATCTCCGCTCTTCTTCCAGCCGAGCAACATCCTTCCTATAGCGGGGTGACCCAAATTGAACACAATACACTAACTGTGGCCTCACCAGTGCCTTGTACAGCTATAACAAAAGAATATCTGAGCTCATAAACAAACTACCAAACAGGAAGAAGTATTGGCAGTTTTAAGACGCATTAAAATCCAAAGGACCTGATCAGGTACATCCTCAGACCTTGTGAAAAGATAAAGAGAAACCTGCAGAAATCCATGCAGAAGCATTTACATCATCTTTATACACAGGTAAAGTTACAGAAGACTGGAGGGTGATCATTATTTAAGAAGGCAACAAGGACAAGCCTGGGAATTACAGGCCAGTGAGCATAACATCAGTGGTGAAGATTGTTGGAGACAGGATCTATCAGCATTTGGATAAGCACAGACTGATTAGAGATGGTCAGCATGGCTTTGTGCATGGGAGGTCTGGTCTAACAAATCTGACAGAATGTTTTGAAAATGTCACCAAGAGGATTAATAAGGGCATAGAAACATAGAAATTAGGTGCAGGGGTAGGCCATTCGGCCCTTCGAGCCTGCACCGCCATTCAATATGACCATGGTTGATCATCCAACTCGGTATCCTGTACCTGCCTTCTCTCCATACCCCCTGGTCCCTTTAGCCACAAGGGCCACATCCAACTCCCTCTTAAATATAGCCAATGAACTGGCCTCAACTACCTTCTGTGGCAGATAATTCCACAGATTCACCACTCTCTATGTGAAAAATGTTTTTCTCATCTCGGTTTTAAAAGACTTCCCCCTTATCCTTAAATTGTGACCCCTTGTCCTGGACTTCCCCAACATCAGGAACAATCTTCCTGCATCTAGCCTGTCCAACCCCTTAAGAATTTTGTAAGTTTCTGCAAGGTCCCCCCCTCAATCTTCTAAATTCTAGCGAGTACAAGCCGAGTCTATCCAGTCCTTCTTCATATGAAAGTCCTGACAACCCAGGAATCAGTCTGGTGAACCTTCTCTGTACTCCCTCTATGGCAAGAATGTCTTTCCTCAGATTAGGAGACCAAATCTGTACGCAATACTCCAGGTGTGGTCTCACCAAGACCCTGAACAACTGCAGTAGAACCTCCCTGCTCCTATACTCAAATCCTTTTGCTATGAATGCTAACATACCATTCGCCTTCTTCACTGCCTGCTGCACCTGCATGCCTACTTTCAATGACTGGTGTACCATGACACCCAGGTCTCGTTGCATCTCCACTTTTCCTAGTCGGCCACCATTCAGATAATAGTCTACTTTCCTGTTTTTGCCACCAAAGTGGATAACCTCACATTTATCCATATCATACTGCATCTGCCAAACATTTGCCCACTCACCCAAACTATCCAAGTCACTTTGCAGCCTCCTAGCATCCTCCTCACAGCTAGCACTGCCCCCCAGCTTCGTGTCATCCGCAAACTTGGAGATGTTGCAGTACCCCACTAGCCACTGCCTGCCATTCTGAAAAGGACCCGTTTACTCCAACTCTTTACTTCCTGTCTGCCAGCAGTTCTCTATTCTCATCGATACTGAACCCCCAATACCGTGTGCTTTAAGTTTGCATACTAATCTCTTATGTGGGACCTTGTCGAAAGCCTTCTGGAAGCACAGATATAACGCATTGGTTCTCCCTCATCCTCGAAAAATTCTATAAGATTCGTCAGATATGATTTACCTTTCATAAATCCATGCTGACTTTGTCCAATGATTTCACCACTTTCCAAATGTGTTTCTATCCCATCTTTAATAACTGACTCTAGCAATTTCCCCACTACCGATGTTAGACTAACTGGTCTGTAATTCCCCGTTTTCTCTCTGCCTCCCTTTTTAAAAAGTGGGGTTACATTAGCTACCATCCAATCCTCAGGAACTACTCCAGAATCTAAAGAGTTTTGAAAAATTATCACTAAATCATCCACTATTTCTGGGGCTACTTCCTTAAGTACTCTGGGATGCAGCCTATCTGGCCCTGGGGATTTATATCGGCCTTTAATCCATTCAATTCACCAAACACCACTTCAGATTCAGATTCAGATTCAATTTAATTGTCATTGTCAGTGTACAGTACAGAGACAACGAAATGCAAATCCACTTCCCGACTAACCTGGATTTCACTCAGTTCCTCCATCTTATTTGACCCCTGGTCCCCTGCTATTTCCGGCAAATGTTCTTAGTGAAGATAGAACCAAAGTAGATATTCAATAGGTCTGCCATGTCCTTGTTCCCCATGATCAATTCGCATGTTTCTGATTGCAAGGGACCTACATTTGATTTAACTAATCTTTTTCTCTTCACATATCTATAAAAACTTTTGCAGTCAGTTTTTATGTTCCCTGCCAGTTTTCTTTCATAATCTATTTTCCCTTTAGGACCGAGATGAGAAAAACATTTTTCACACAGAGAGTGGTGAATCTCTGGAACTCTCTGCCACAGAAGGTAGTTGAGGCCAGTTCATTGGCTATATTTAAGAGAGAATTAGATATGGCCCTGGTTCCCTACCAGTTTTCTTTCATAATCTATTTTCCCTTTCCTAATTAAGCCCTTTGTCCTCCTCTGCTGGACTCTGAATTTCTCCCAGTCCTCTGGTAGGCTGCTTTTTCTGGCTAATTTGTATGCTTCATCTTTTGTTTTGATACTAACCCTGATTTCCCTTGTTATCCACGGATGAACTACCTTCCTTAATTTATTCTTTTGCCAAACTGGGATGAACAATTATTGTAGTACATCCATGCAGTCTTTAAATGTCTTCCATTACATATCCACCATCAACCCTTTAAGAACCAATTGCCAGTCTATCTTGGCCAATTCATGTCTTATACCCTCAAAGTTACCTTTTTTTAAGATCAGAACCCTTGTTTCTTAATTAACAATGTCACTTTCCATCCTAGTGATGAACTCAACCATATTATGGTCATTCTTGCCCAAGGGGCCACAAACAACAAGACTGATATCTAACCCTTCCTCATTACTCAATACCCAGTCCAGAATAGCCTGCTCTCTCGTTGGTTCCTCTACATGTTGGTTTAGAAAACTATCCCGCATACATTCCAAGAAATCCTCTTCCTCAGCACCCCTGCCAATTTGATTCATCCAATCTATATGTAGATTGAAGTCACCCATTATAACTGTTTTACCTTTGTTGCACGAATTTCTAATTTCCTGTTTGATGCCATCCCCAACTCCACTACTACTGTTAGGTGGCCTGTACACAACTCCCACTAGCGTTTTCTGCCCCTTAGTGTTTTGCAGCTCTACCCATATCAATTCCACATCCTCCAAGCTATCCTCCTTCCTTTCTATTGCGTTAATCTCCTCTCTAACCAGCAACACTACCCCACCTCCTTTTCCTCTGTTTATCCCTCCTGAATATTGAATATCCTGGATGTTCAGCTCCCAGCCTTGGTCACCCTGGAGCCATGTCTCCATGATCCCAACTATATCATATTCATTAATAACTATCTGCATATTCAACTCATCCACCTTATTATGAATCCTTCTTGCCTCTTATACAATTATGTTGACAAGAGGCCCTTTTTGATTTTTGCCCTGGATTTGTCTGCCTGCCACTTTTACTTTTCACCTTGCTACCTTTTGCTTCTACCCTCATTTTACACCCCTCTGTCTCCCTGCTCATGCTCCCATCCCCCTGCCACATTAGTTTAAATCCTCCCCGACAGCACTAGCAAACACTCCCCCAATGACATTGGCTCCATTCCAGCCCAGGTGCGGACCGTCCTGTTTGTACTGGTCCCACCTCCCCAAGAACTGGTTCCAATGCCCTAGAAATTTGAATCCCTCCTCCTTGCACCATTTTTCAAGCCACGTATTCATCTGCAATATCCTCCTATTTCTACTCTGACTGGCCCATGGTACTGGTAGTAATCCAGAGATTATTACCTTTGAGGTCCTACTTTTAAGTTTATCTCCTAGCTCCCTAAATTCACCTTGTGGGACCTCATCCTGTTTTTTACCGATATCGGTGGTGCCAATGTGCACCACGGCAACTGGCTGTTCACCCTTCCCCTCCAGAATGTTCTGCAGCCGTTCAGTGACATCCCTGACCCTTGCACCAGGAAGGCAACATACCATCCTGGAGTCCCGTTTGCAGCCGCAGAAATGCCTATCTATTCCTCTTACAATTGAATCCCCTATTACTATTGACCTTCAACTGTTTTTCCTCCCCTCCTGTGCCGCAGAGCCACCCATGGTACCATGAACTTGGCTGCTGCTGCCTTCCCCTGATGAGCCATCTCCCCCAACAGTATCCAAAATGGTATACCTGTTTAGGAGGGAGATGCAGTCTCCACACAGCAGTTGATGTAGGAGAGCACAGTAGATGTGTACTCCTCCAAGTTTGCCTCTGTACCGCAGGTTGCCTGTTGTGCAAACAGGTCCCAGTCGGTGTGATCAAAGCAGTCCTGGAGTTGTAGAGTGGCGTCCTCGGGCCATAATTTGACCGTCCTTATTGCAGATTTGATCTTGCGGATGAGGGGTTTGTATGCAGGCAGTAGAAACAGTGAGAGGTGATCGGATTGCCCCAGGGATGGGCAGGGGAGAGCTCTGTAAGCGTCCTTGATGTTGGTGTACACTTTATCCAGCGTGTTTGAGCCCCTGGTAGGGCACTGCACATGCTGATGCAATTTGCGGAGTGTGGCTTGTCGGTCGACCTGGTTAAAGTCCCCTGCAACAATGAAGGCACCGTCGGGGTGAGCATCCTGCTGCTTACTGATGGCTGAGTGCAGCTGCGCAAACGCTAGGTTAGCATTAGCCTGTGGTGGGATGTATATGGCCATGATGACAGCCACAGTAAACTCCCGAGGCAGGTAAAACCACCTACATTTAAGCAAGATGAGGGCAGATCTGTAGATGTTGTGTACATGGACTTTAGTAAGGCGTTCGACAAGGTGCCGCATGGTAGGCTGCTCTCGAAGGTTAGATCTCATGGGATCTTGCTAAGGAGCAATTTGTATACAGAGAATACCTAACTTGAGTGCAAAACAAAATTGAATCTGCCAAACTGAACAGAAAATATGAACTGAACAAAAACCAGCAGCTATATGGTTAAATGATATTCAGCTATCTTGAAATAATTAGTACAATTATTCTGTTTACATAATGAAATATCTCTCTCGCTCTCTTGTAGCAAAATGATGATTGCACACCATTGGGACCAAACAATGTAACGTGCAAAGTTGGATATCCATTTATTACACCAGATTCCGAGGTAAGAATTTATATCTGGAAATCGGAGCAGGGGGATACAGAGGGGTTTAAATCTATTGGCTTTTGGAGGGGCACAAGTGTGCATCCTAAATATCATGGAATATTATGGTTAATCACTTCTGTTGCACGCTTGTCGGGGAGAAGTGAACAACTGTGTACTGTCTGTCTTGTGCTTGCATACAAAATGGTGACACTTTGAATTATGATTTCAATTGGTTTGAGTAGTTCAAGAGCATTTTTGACTAGTTCTCTGATAACATTTATTCACCAGTTTGCCTAGACTTTACTAAATTTATGAAGGCTATTTTTATCGGTTAAAAGTTTTTAAAGTTAATTAAAAGTTTTAAGCATTGTTAAGGTCAGAATTGAGACAACACTATTCTTTTATTTTTAAATTAACCTACAATGTCATGAGAGAGAGAGAGATTGAGAGAGAGATTGGGAGAGGGAGGTAGCGAGAGGTAGATGGAGGGAGATGGAGAGGGAGAGGTAGTGTGAGGGAGAGAGGTAGTGAGAGGGAGAGGTAGAGATAGAGATTGTGTGAGATAGAGAGATTGAGAGAGGGAGGGAGAGGGAGAGAGGTAGTGAGAGGGAGAGAGGTAGTGAGAGGGAGAGGTAGAGATAGAGATTGTGATAGAGATTGTGTGTGAGAGAGATAGAGATAGAGAGAGAGATTGTGAGAGATTGAGAGATTTCAGGGTATTTATACAAAACTAAAACTCTCATCTTGTGGTTTACGTTATTTTTACATTTGCACATAAACGGTGCATTATGGTTTACTCACCATTGTCCTGTGCTGCAAATGCACCAAGTTTTGTTTGAAGGTATATTTTGAAAGTTATTAAGGTTTGAAAACCTCCACTGTCAGTCACCGGCCACAACCCACCTCCCTGCCAGCGCCCGCCTGCCTACCGGCACGGCCCGCCTCACGGCCAGTGCCTACCTTCTTGCTGACATGGCCCACCTGCCTGCTGGTGCTCAACTTCCTGCCAGCCTGCCGACCGGCGCGTCCGCCTGCCCGCCTGCCTGCCAGCGAGGCGTACCAGCTGGGGATCCTGATGCCTGGGCACTGAGCCATGCTCTGAGGGTGCCGATGGCTGATGTTCCTCTGGGGCACGCAAGAAGGGAGAGGAGCGGCAACCTCGAGATCCTGGGGAGGTGAAGAGGGAGAGTGGGGAGATAGAGGGAGAGGAGGGGGTAGTGAGGGAGAGGGAAGGGAAAGTGGGGGAGGTGAGGAGGGGGGATCGAGGGAGCGGAGGGGGGCAGGGAGGGGAGAGGAGGTAGGGAGGGAGTGACCGAGGGTACGGGTAAGAAGCGGCGAGGGAAGAAATGGGGGGTGAGTGGTGGAATATTGCGCGTTGTCGGGACCAGCTCCGCAGAACTCCATACGAGTACGGCAATCGAAGTGGGACCGGCCCCGAGAGGCCGTACGGCTCAAGCAACCATGTTAGGTTGCACTTGCCGCATGTTCGTGGGACAGGCAGGCCCTTAACTCTGCAATTTAAAAACTGTTTGGTTTTAACTTTTCCCAGTTCTAATGGAAGGCCTTTGATCAGAAAATGTAATTGTCTTTCCCTCTCGGTAGATGCTGCTCGTCCTGCTTTGTCCTTCTGTACTTATCATTGTTCCTCTTTCAGATTTCCAGCATCTGAAGTATTTTAGACACAAGGAACTGCAGATGCTGGAATCTTGCGTAGAATACGAGGACATGGATATGCAACATTTCGGATCCCGACCCATTAGATTGCAGAATTCAGATTTAATTCTGAGACAGTTTTTTTTTTCTCATCTGAAGGAGATTGATAACAAATTGTTAAAACTTGGTACTGTGTCAATTAAAAGATTCAATTAATTGTATCAATTAATACATCAATTAATAGAATAATTTAATAGATTCTTATTTATATAATAGTCTTGGTTACGTTAGAATTAGAATATTGAGAGCAAAGACGGATGATAATGGGAACTGTTTCTGAAACAAAACACAGTGGAATTACATAACACATGAACAGCAAAGGCCAGAAGCAAAAATATAAAGAATTGTAAAAAATAACGAATTGCGTTTTACAGATGAGTTTATAATCAAAATTGCTCAGACATTTGGAATAAATGCCCATTTATTGTACAATTATATATTATATTATATTATACAATAACCTTTTTATTGTATGTTAACTTTCTCTTTCTCTTTCTCAGATTTCCTTTAAGATGAAATTTGAATTCAATGCCACTCATCTCCTTAGTGATGTTTACATACACCTGGAGGCGACAAGGTAAAGAAGAATTTTGAAGAGACCTAATTTAATTGCTGCAACAAGTATGAAGCAGAACTGAGGATCGAAATCTCCACATTAAAGCACATAATGTTAATTTTGCAAACTATTTGTTCAATAAATCAGCTTAAAGTGTTCTAAAATCATTGAAACGTACAGCAAGCCCTTCAGCCCACTAAGGAGTCCTTAAGCCCACCACGTCCATGTTAACCTTTTTGCTACACTAATCCTGGTTGCCTGCATTAGGACCATATCCTTCTAAACCTTGTCTATTTAAGTGTCTGTCCAAATGGTTTAATAGAATAAAGACTTCAATGGAAAGTTGCATTTTAGGCCGACAATAACATACAGGTCGCAAATGATCCAATTTTAAGAAAATAGTAGGGAAAGATTTAATCACTGCATGCCCCCTCGATATTTAATTCACTACAGTCAAATGTATTTGTGTAAAATCAGATAAAACACCAAAGGTCAATGGAATAGAACCAAATGTTGGCAATACGCATCAGATCAGTCTGTGTGTTTCCAATATCCTCTGTTTCAACATAGTCATATATCACGGAAATAGGCCATTCAAGTCCATCACAACCATCAAGTGCCCGTTTGCACTAATCCCATTTTATTTCCACATTTACTTCTCTCCAGATTCTACAATTTATCACACCAGGAGCAATTTATAATGGGCAATTATTTATCAATCAATTATACATCTTTTAGACATGGCAGGGAACAAAGGAAGGAAGGCCACTTAGAAGGAAGGTTAACAGCACAGGAAGAATGCAAACGCCGCACAGAGAATGGCGAAGGGTGAACCTAATAGGCTGGAGCTATGAGTCAGCCTTACTGCTAGTGGTTCCATTGGATCACTCCCAAATTTGCAGTGACTACAGTTTTTTTTTTAAAGAGTTCCACCACTGCAAGTCTGACTGAGCCTTTATTCTGGATTAAGTGACAAATTAAAGAAGATAAATCAAAGGTCATGGTCTTTCTTTCATTGTAACCAACCCTTTCAAAAGTATATAATGACCCCCTTGTTATGTTTTAACTTAATGCATTGCATTTCATTAAAACAAATGAAAGTTGGTGTGATTCTTTGCTGAAAGTATTATGCTGCGAAAATATGCCATGAAATATAAATTCTGTTTAACATTTCAGCGACAGCAGCGAATTAAATGAAACAATGAGTGACAATGAAGTCACCATCTCCATTCCAATATTATATCAAGCTGGGCTGCACTTTTCAAGGTAACACATCCTTACTGCTTTAAAAAAACAACAAGCTATATGCACATTAATACTGCCACCTGCAAGTAATTTCGTACTCGGATATGGAGTGGTACATTTAAAATAGGTTTTGACCTTTCATAAATTTTGCACTATGTGAAAGTTATATATTGGTATAACATGAGTGATCATCAAGTAACTAATACTTTGAGGAAGATAGGTGGGCGGCGCGACCGGTGTCGCAGCGGCCTCTGCAGTCTGTCTGTGTTTTTTTTTTGTTTTTTTGTCCTGTTGAGGGTTTAGTTTGTAGCTGTTTATCGGGTTTTTTTTTTAAATGTGTATGTGTGGGGGGGGGGTGGGGGAAACTTTTAATCTCTTCCCTGCATGGAGACCCGACCTTTTCCCTGTCGGAGCTCCGTTGCCGTTGGGGCCTAGCGCCGTGGGGCGGCCTCCACCGGAACGACCTGGAGGCTCAAGTCACGGAGCCTGTGGAGCTGGGGAGCTGCTGAGGAGCCGCGGAGCCTGTGGAGCCTGCTGTGGAGCTGAGGAGCTGCTGGGGAGCCTGCTGTGGAGCCTGCTGTGGAGCCTGCTGTGGAGCTGCTGAGGAGCTGCTGTGGAGCTGCTGAGGAGCCTGCCGTGGAGCTGCTGAGGAGCTGCTGCAGACTTACCTACGTGGAGCTGGCCGGCTTCGGGGCATGGAGAGCGGCGGTGGCGCGTTGATGCGGCCCGGCTCCGGTGGATGGTGACACCGGGAGCTCGCGGATCCCCGGTGGGAGGCTGCTTTGCGGGGCACCGGCAGTGGCAGCGGCGACTTCTCCCGCCCGAATTGCGGGGTTGAGAGTGACCTGGAGGGGGGCCCTACAACGCCCGGCGCGGCCTTAATTTGCCGCGGACTAGCGCCCGCCGGGGGCTTTGACCTCGACTTCGGGAGGGAAATGGAATGCAGGGGAGAGACAAGAACTTTGCCTTCCATCACAGTGAGGAGGAGAGCCACTGTGATGGATGTTTATGTGAATAGTGTTGGTGTGTGTTTTGGTTCTTTTATTGTATTGTATGGCTGCAGAAACTACATTTCGTTTGAACCTCATGTGAGGTTCAAATGACAAATAAAGGTATTGTATTGTATTGTATTGTACAAAGTGTTAGCGTAACTCGGCGGATCAGGCAGCATCTCTGGATAAAAAGAATAGGTGACCTTTCGGGTTGGGGGCCCTTCTTCTGCCGACTTCTGAAGAAGGGACACAATGCAAACATCATCCATCCTTTTTCTCCAGAAATACTGCCTGACCCACTGAGTTACTCCAGCACTTTATGTCTATCTTGGGTATAAACCAGCATCTGCAGGTTCCTTTTTTCTCATACGTTGTGGAGGCGTAAGATTGAGGAAGTTGTACTGGATTGTTGGGGGAGACATTATTTTGCCATATGCTGACTGGTTGCAGCTGTGACTGGCCCCACCTGGCTATGGTCAATGACCCTGCTGATCTCCTTTATGAGAGTGGCAGATTAAACACATGGTAAATTTGGTGCCACTTGCCACTCATCAGTGTGCTGGTAATGCAACATAACTAGTCCAGTGGCATGCCGATGTCATTGTAAAAGTCCTCCAAAAATCAAATTTTCCGTTCACAGCCTTGAATGGCAACTGTATTTGTTTTGGAAAGGTATGTCTGGATAACGATTTGCCAGGATTAGTCAAGATTAGTTTATTTAAATTGATTTGCTTCTTGAAAGCTGAAGACAAATTAAGCCAACATTGGTCACAATGGAAACATGTACACTGAAGTTAATAGTGAAAATAGAAATGTAGGCAATTTTTTTGTTTTAATCTTCAATTCCTATTTTGTCTTTTTGTTTTATTTATGCTCTTTTGTTGCATCTCAATATAGTGTAGTATTCTAGCACATTCCTTGGGATTTTTGGACTACTGAGAATTACTACATAATTGTGAAATGTCACTATCTCTGTGGCAATGAGAATTGTCTCCCAGCATTAGCACTAAAATTAGCCATACTTAGAACCAAACAAATTCCTGTTTATATTTATTGAAGCAATGAGACCAAACAAACCATTATAAATTAGCTGATTCACTGCATGTCAATATGATGACATAGTGTATCTAACTCCTAACCCCTAAACCTCATGATGCACAGTGACTTTAGAATTAAACTGGTGAGGTACTGTGCAGTGTGGATGCACCAAGGGAGAAACAAATATGGGGAAAAATATCAAATTAAATGTTTATTTTCCTTGTTGCATTTGATTCAGTGGGTAATTGTACTTTGTCCAACCATATATTCACCTGGAAGAGGAATGCTGCAAAGAGCTGGGCAAGTTTGGGTAATAATTTACACCATGGGGCATGCAACGCCAAATGTGATTGTGTTGAACTAATCTAAACAGTAAGAAAATAATTAAAATAAAATAAAATAACAATGAAAATCTCAACCAAGATATAATGAATAGGTTATAGAGTAGAGTGATGCAAGACATCAATGATTGTCACCCAATTGTATTGATGTGCCTCAAGGCGGTCATTGTGTTTGATCAAAGTCGTAAAGGTTGATCTGTATTTACAATAGAATGGATAAACTATGTTAACTAAATGATTTTACTAGAGATGTATTAGACCTTATTGTATAGTCAGGCAATTAACTAAAAGGAAACATAAAGATGGGTATTTTTTTTCTTCTTTCTCAGCAATTTAAAAGATTATCGTTTTAAAATAGCAACCAATGATACAATTCCTGATGTTATTAAAAGCATCGAGGAAATTGGTGATGCAGTGGACATCACTTATATGGTAAGTAATACCAGCATTTTAATTTCCTGGAGACATTTTTTAAATTTAGCCCAGATGAAATTAAATAACGACTTAGTATCTCTTCTTCAACAATTTGAAAATTAATGTCTGTTTGCCATCTCTTCAGCCACGTGTAATCATAGAGTGATACAGTGTGGAAACAGCCCCTTCGGCCCAACTCGCCCACACCGGGCAACAATGTCCCAGCTACACTAGCCCCACTTGCCTGTGCTTGGTCCATATCCGTCCAAACCTGTCCTATCCATGTACCTGTCTAACTGTTTCTTAAATGATAGGATAGTCCCAGCCTCAACTACCTCCTCTGGCAGCTTGTTCCAGACACCCACCACCCTTTGTATGAAAAAGTTACCCCTCGGATTACTATTAAATCTTTTCCCCTTCACCTTGAACCTATGTCTTCTGGTCCTCGATTCCTCGACTCTGGGCAAGAGACTCTATGCATGTACCCAATCTATTCCTTTCATGATTTTGTATACTTCTATAAGATCACCCCTTGTCCCCTTGCACTCCATGGAATAGGGACCCAGCCTACTCAACCACTCCCTATAGCTCACACCCTCTGGTACTCATAAATCTTTTCAAGCTTAATAATATCTTTCTTACAACATGGTGCCCAGAACTGAACACAATATTCTAAATGCGGTCTCACCAACGTCTTATACAATTGCCAAATGACCTCCCAACTTCATATCTATATTACTAAAAGTCTGATCTTGACCACTTCTTGTTCTGTATATTGATTTTAGAAAAAAAACGCTGCCACTTACGGCTGTGATTTTTGGCCATCTTACTCAGAGTCCCTCTCCGCTGCGCAGGACAAGAGGATTTTTCCCATCGATGAAAAATAAAAGAGTTATTAGTGTTTAAAAAATGTTGAGATTCTCTCTCCTGAAGGCCACGCCCCTTCCGGAGGGACTATAAAACCCGGAAGTGTGGAGGTGCCTCAGTTCTCTGCAAGATGGGGGAGCGAGAGGTCGCAATTCGCAGTCCGAGCTGTGAATAACACTGAACTTATGTTTACGAAACTTTGAGTGGTTTACTGACCTGTCAGTGCCCTTAATGTGGTTTGAAAATGTAGTTTGAAAATGCAAAAGTGTGTTTTGGTTTTGGCTAAAGCTGTGTTTGGTTTTGAAAGTGCTAAAGCAAGCTGTGTGTTGCCTTTGGTTTTGAAAGTGCTAAAGCGAGCTGCCTTGCCTTTGGTTTTAAAAGTGCTAAAGCGAGCTGCCTTGCCTTTGGTTTTGAAAGTGCTCAAGCGATATATGCTTTGCCTAATTAGAGCTGCCTTGCCTTCTATATAATTAAAAGTCTAAACTTGACCACTTCCTGTTTGCACTTTATATTGATTTTAGTAAAAAACGCTACCACGTACGGCTGTGATTTTTGGCCATCTTACTCCGAGTCCCCCTCCGCTCAGAAAGAGAAAGGAAGAGATTAACAAAGATATACAATAATTTTTATGTAGGGGTTCCCTGAGACATGAAAATTATTTCAAGGGTTCCGCAAGGGTAAAAAGGTTGAGAAACGCTGCTTTAGATGCATACATAACCAGCCTCATAATTAAATCCTCCAGCAAAAAATGCCTTCTTATTTGCCCTTCTAATTGCTTACTGTATCTGCATATTAATATGCATTTAAAGGGATACCTTGATCCATCCATAATAACACCTTCAAAGTGTTCATCATCTAAAGGATACTCTGCCTTTGTATTTAAATATCCTCACAATTTTTCACATTATATTTCATCTTTAATGTCATTGTCTATTCAATTAACTGCTCAATATACCTCTAGGCAGCCTAATGAAATAGACATCAAAATTATGTCAGCATGATGGTCAGAATTGGAAGCAGAATTTCAATCCAAGCATCTCACCGAAGTTAATCTTGGGACTCCAAAGATTTGCATTGCTCTTAGAATTGTATAATTTTTTTTTTTGTATTATAACAATTGTTTGATTTTAGTATTAGCAGAGAGAGAATTTCTTGACAGTAATAATTTTAACTCTCACTATTTTTGCCTGAACAAATATTATTTGTGTCTGGTGTAGCACTTCCAATAAGTTTAAGAATGCTAAAAGAATCAGATCTCCTGAAATATTCACTTTTGTTTGTTCGCAGATCGAGAATGATAGAGATTTTCCTATTTCAAATCTTACAATGAATATAGCATTTCCATTCTTATCTCCAGCAAACAATACTCTTTTATATTTGACAGGAATGACATTTTCTTCAGTAAGTTACCACTTTATATTTTGAGGATTGGTTTGTTTGTTTCCAATGGGTCAAGTTAATAAGATACCTGAAAACTGTTTAACGACCCTCTATTTAATCGGATAGTGATTAAGTAATATGAAAATTAAGTTGAAGTGAATAATATTAATTTATTTGTAATCTTTATTCATTTTTGGTATCATACATTTATTTTTTTAAGGAAAATAGAACTCAAACTAGATTAGATTTATCTTGCATTGTAATGTGTTGCATTGTAACATGTTCAAGGTATTGCCCAACTCTCTGGATAAAAATGTGCTGAAGGTTTATAAATTATTGTACTCCCAGCAGAGCACAGCAGAAAATCTGGGTTGCAGCACTTCAGCTTCACAATAGTTTATTTCCGAATTGGTTCAGAGTTACTGTTTGGCCCTAGTAGGTATTCCTTGCTTCAAATTCTTTAAACTAGCTTCTGAAGAAGGGTCTCAACCTGAAACGTCGCCTATTTCCTTTGCTCCATAGATGCTGCCTCACCCGCTGAGTTTTCCAGCAATTTTGTCTACTCTCCTTTTTGCCAATCCTTTTGCCTTTGTCAGCCAATTAAAAGTTACCATGAATAAGCGAGTTCGGTTTTCTAAAAAACGCAAGGAATCATGGGATTTGTCAAAGGTCAAACGCTATTACAAAAAATCAAACAAAACGCTGTAGATTCAGTGAGTATGGTTTGTGTGCAGGCTTGCGGTCCAATTTTTTGTCTTTTTCAAGTTTGTATTTGTCAGGGGGCAGATAGAGGGGGCAGATATGAGTGGGAGACCGGGGGGAGGGGAGGACATTGGACAGGCTCTCGGCAGCTGCACGGACACAGAACCGCACCTCATCCGCCGTCAGGATTGAACCCATGAACCCGGCGCTGCCGAACTGCAACTGGGCCATCCCTAGGCCCAGCCCTCCCCCTATTCGACTGACCCATCCCCTCCCAGGGGGCTGCCGGAGACGTCCGGACCGACAGGACATTGGCCCACAGCCAGCGCGGAGAAGCGCCAACTCCAGCCCAACCCTGCTCCAACTCCAGAGGAAACCGCTACCCGATGTGCTGCTGTGGACACAAGTGCCAGTTCGCCCATGACCTGGCCGAGCTGCGTTCCCTCGGCCACCACCCCAAAAACAAGCCATGCCTTCCGTACCACCGGCTTCTGCCTCTATTGTACCCGCTGCCACTTCATCCACAAACCCGAGAAGGAGCGAGGGCCCCGGCCTCGCCTGCGCCAGAGTTCCAGCCTGGGCTCCTCTGGCCTGGTGATCGACTGGGCCGCGTTGCAGCGACCTTCAGCCCAGTCCTGGAGTTGGAGCTGGCCCAGACTCTGGGCTTGGGGCTGGGCAAAGAAGGGGGAGGAGGTTGCCGCTGCCACCAGCACCACCATCAGCACCAGCAGCTCCAGTGGGCGCCCGGCCTGCCCATGGCCGGGCAGGAGCCCGTCCGCAGACTCCAGCAGCAGCGGCTCCAAGTCACCCATCTTCGAGCAGGGCCGGCTGCTGCCCTTCTTCAGCAGGATCTCGTACTGAGGGGAGGGGGGTGGAGGTGAAGGGCTGCCAGCCAACCCAGCGGGACAGGCAGAGTCAAGCTGGAGCCAGCGGCTGCAGCGCCGGATGAGTCCGGGCCACTCCGCCAGCCCAGGGCCACCCCGGACACCTCCGGACAAGGGACGGGACACCGGGGAGGGGACGGGGATGGCCCTGAAGCAACTCAACAGCACCCGCAGCGACGGAGAGCCAGGCCCGACCCCGACCACAGACAAAACGCAAGCCTGCACACAATGCAGCACAACCGTTGCCGATACCATTTTTCGCTTGTAACCTATGACCTGGGCATGCGCAGTCGGAATACCGAACTCGCTTATACCAGTGCATTTCAGTGGACTTTAGTGAAACGCAACCATCTAATAATTAAGGTTATTCCTATTAATAATAGGTTGTTCCTATTAAATAAATCATCTCATCTATGGTGAAACATCATCTTTGAAGATATATGGCTCAAAAAACGGTGACTGAAGCAGTGCAATATAAGTGTCATAATAACCTGATCTCCACAGTAAAGGGGGAATAGCAGGAGCTTCTTAGAAACTATTTCTTCACCCCCATTAGTCCCATTAGTTAAAAATCTGAATAAAACCTGACCTCCAATGTGGACTCAGTTCTATAGATTGGCTGGCAGAATGACTTGCCCAAGTGTGCCAAAACTCCCTGGCTCACAGACCAGGCCCAAGGCCTAGCCCTCTGAAGCCATCACAAGGTGATGGAATGTTGTCACAGTTATAGGAAATAAGTTAAAATAAATAATATTGATTCCTTGGTTATTGTTCCCCATTTTTGTTTGCACAATTCCATTTGTTAAGCTAAATGAAACTCTAACCATGTTAGATTTTTGTTTAAACTTGCTTATCAATTTATTGAACATACTGCTAAACTTTTTGGTTAAGGACATGCCATCATGATCATTTGTAAAATGTGACTTGTGATTTCCAAAAAGTTTGTTGAATTTGGGAATATTCCAGTTTTTTTTTTAGATAAATATAAATATATGCCAACTGATCCTCTAAAGTCGCAGTCCCCAATATTCTTTACTATTTCATACTTTAGGTCAGTTTTATGTACAAGATTACATACTTTTAGGCCTGTTTTATGTACCAGATTTTTGGTATTGTTTCGCGAGTAAATAAAACTGGCCTAAACATGTGAAATAGAAAATGAGACTGGAGACTGCAAATTTAAATGATCAATGGCATATATTTTCCCCAAAATGAAATTGGAATATTCACAAATTATTAACACAATGCACAAAATGAACTGCTCTATATGATAATACAAGGTACAGAGTTGGTAGCAATAATGCCTTTTAACTCCAGAACATTTACTAATTGCATCAATAAAAGGCCTTATTTGAGATCAAGTCAGTCAGTGGGAGATTTAGGAAAGTTGCCTAAAGGAAAGGTACCCATGCAGTCCTTGATTTCTATGAGGGAGCATCTGGAATATTGCAGGCCAACCCCAACTAATAATTAAGAGGAAGGAACTGCAGATGCTGGTTTAAACTGAAGATAGACACAAAATCTGGAGTAAGGCAGCATCTCTGGAGAAAAGGAACCGGTGACGTTTTGGATCAAGACACTTCTTTAGATTGAGAGTCAGGGGAAAGGGAAATGAGAGATATAGACGATGATGTAGAACTAATGATTGAAATATATGCAAAGAAGTAACGATGATCAAGGAAACGTGGAGCCCACAATGGTCCATTGATGGCTGTGGGTTAGGTGATAATGAATTATACAGACAATGAAACTCAACCGGACAATAGTGAAACTAATTTGACGACTAGGGTGGGATACTCATGTGACAGAGAGCTAAAGTAAAAGAAAAGTGTAGGTAACCATGCTGCCCAGTTCAAATTAATGGGCAAAACCTTCGAGTCACATGCTCGTCCAATGCTCTATTTATCTTCATGGACAGCAAAGTTACAAGTCAGTAATGCCACAGAAGAAAATCTTAGCCATTATGTCGTCATTTTAATGAAAGAATTGTGATTTACCATCATACTTCTACCACAACACTGCACATTACAGTTTCAGTTGTGATTATAGTGTACCATGTCATGCAGTGATTTCACCAGTCATTACACATTGACATTTTAGTAAGTACTAAATATCTCTATTAATCTGGGCTAATTTATGAATGTGGTTTTGGTAAATTTGAAGCTTATTTCAATTTATTTATTTTCATATGACAGAATAATGTAGGCGGGTGTAATGACTCACATTTCGTGGATCCTCTGAAGATAGACCCAGAAAATCCACAGAAACCAGTCCCGGCAGAGGAGCATTTCAAAAATACCATTGGGGTAATCAGAAACCTGTTAGGTTTCACTTTGCTATTGCTGTTGGTTTATTATTGTCATGTGTGCCGTGATACATCAACAGGCTTTGTTTTGCATGCGATCTAGGCAAATGATACCATTTGTACAAATGTACAATCATACTATACATAAGTATAACAGGTAGTGCCAAAATAGAAAGGAAGTGCAAAATATACTGCTAACATTTACAGGGATAGTGCTGATTGAAAAAAGGGCAAGAGACACAACAAGTAACATCAAGAGATCGGGATCGAGATCCATTAAAAGGACACTGATAACAGCGGGAATAAAGCTGTTCTTGAATCTACTGATACATACTTTCCAGTTTTTGTCTTCTGCCCGATAGGAGAGGGGAGAAGAGAGAATGACCAGGGTGTGAGTGACCTTGATCATGTTGGCTGCTTTCCCGAGGAAGCATGATCTGTGGATGACCTTCTACTGAACTATATATCCAGCGTTTTGTCCAGTTTAATATTATGATAAGAATCTGGAAGTTTTCATTTATTAATGGGAGTGAAAAATCATTTTGCATTTTGACCTGGGGCACTTACGCAACTCTGCAGTTTCTTGTTGTCCAGGCAGAGCAATTGCCAAATCAAAGTGTAATGTATCTCGATAGGATGCTTTTCAAGATGAGTGTCAAATTTCCACCGTTTTCTGAAGAAGTAGAGGCATCAATGTGCTTTCCTGGCCATGGGAATGCACATGGATGAAAATGTTGCTTTGTTGACTACAATAAACACCCATATAGTCCTTCAGAAGGACAGTAGTTATTCGACACCATAGCTTGAATTGATTTAATTGAATTGAATACTTTATTGTCACATGTGACAAGTCACAGTGAAATTCTTTGCTTGCATACCCAAGGTATGCAAATAGTCGCCCATAAAGGGTGCTAACAAAATTACAAATTCCCCCAACCCACCCCCCACACTAGTTCTCTCCCCTCCCCCTCCTCCCTCCCACACGGCGGTCCCCCTACACGGGGTCCTCCTTTGTTCTTTCCCTCTGCAGCGGCGTCCTCACTTCCACGTGTCCGCCCTCGTCCGTTGGTCACCATACCGACCTCTCCATTAACGCTGCCGGGTCGCCTCCATGGCATCGAACCAGGCACCAACCGCGGGATCGTCGACCCAGGCACCAAAGGTCTTGGGCTTCGGGCTCATTATGGACAAGCAATAAATACCAGCCGTGACATTTCTGCACCCAGTTGAAAAGTGAATAACATAAAATCTGACATTATTCCAACATATTTGACTTTATGTGGTGCTATGTATATGATGCACTTAATGCATGTAACCAAGTAGGAATTTCCACATCACAAAACCTACAGTAGATTAGTCACAGTACTGTGCTAACAACAGAGGTTGCGAGTTCAAACCCTGAAACATCAGATTAGTCTACAAATGATCCACCATGTGGATTGAAAGCAGGAAATGCATTAACTATGAGGCCAGACTTTAGTCAGACTAAATGATTCACCAATGTCATTTCAGGAAATGAACCTGGTGCCTCTCCTCAGTACAACCAAACTCCCACAATGTATGGGTTTTTTTTCCATTCTTGAGATAGGCCTTAAGAAAATCAAGGATTACAGGGTTACTTGAAGAAAACAGTGCAAAGATAATAGATCAAACGTGGTCTGAATGACGGATTAAGCAAAGGAGGCTGAAATCGTGCCTCCATTTCTTATGCTGTTTATGTTCTTATGGGCATATTAATTTAGTTATCCCCCCCTGTTGGTACCAAGATGATGATGGCACTGCAAACAGGTTATGTGCTCTTGCAGAGCTGTTAACTTAGCAGGGTTGATTCTTAACATGTGTTAAGATAGCCTAGATAGAAATTTAACTGATACAACACACGCTGAAGAAACTTGTCAGCATCACCTACTCAGTGTAACTAGAGAGCACCAAGATAATCAGCATCCCAAGAAAAAATAACATGTACATAATGTCATATTTATATCATTTTAATTTAAAGTTACTTTAAATTATCATGAACCATATTTCTATTTTTTGCCAATAAAAGTAAGAATAAATATATTTGTTGATAGCAATTCATTAAAGAACTGACTAATGGTCTTTCCTTTCTGCAGATTTGTGAAAATAATGCTGGATGTGTCTCCATCTCCTGCACTATATATCCATCAAGTTTTGTCCAGTTTAATATGTCATTAAGAATATGGAAGCCTTCATTTATTAAAGTAAGTGAAATGTGTTTACTTGTTGCAAAGGTGAGAGGGAGAAATTTGAAGGAGATCGGAAGAGTGTTGTGTTTATGTGGAATGAGCTGCCAGAAGAAGTGCTAGAGCCTGATACAAATACAATGTTTAAAAAGCATTTGGACAGGTACTAGTCGAGATAAGAAGTAGAGGGGTACAGACCTAATTCCAACAACGGGAATCAGCATTTGTCAGCATCGTGCTTGGAAGAGTTGTATCAAACGTCCTGTTTCTGCGCTGTGGAACTCTATGAAGTCCTTGGCTGGCTTAACTCTACATAAGGAGCATGCCTTCGCCACAAATTGTTAACATTTTATTGGTAACACAAATTGTTAACATTTTGTGGGTGGGGCTTTATCAAACCATCTGCATGATGACATTCTATCAAACAGTCTGGCAAAATGTAGTGCTTTGCTCCTTAGGATCAGAATATACGAGGAATATGTCAACACTGGCAGATGCTTATGTGGATCGGTGGCAAGTACAGGAGGCACAGCACCAGACAGAAGGCTGTGGATATTTTGAAGGTGGAGATAAATAGATTTGTGGTTGGTATGGGTGTTATGGGGAGAAGGCAGGAGAATGGGGTTCAGAGTGAAAGATAAATCAGTCATGATTGAATGGCAAAGTAGACTTGGTGGGCCGAATGGCCCAAATTCCTCTCTTATCCCTTTTGTACATAAGAAGTAGAAGTAGAAATAGTCTGTCCATCCCTTTTAAGCCAACACCACCATTCATCAAGATTGTGGCTGATCATCTATCTCAGCATCATTCGACCGATTGTCGATGTTTGTTTATCAAACTGAAGGAAGGTGATTTATGGGGTTCACTAGTGATCAATATTAGGCCCATTACTTTTTATTAGTTCTATAGTGTAGGTGGTGCGGGCTACAATTCTGAAATTAGTGGCTGGTGGAATTGTATTGCTCAATGCGAGAAGAATAGTGATAGATAGGGCAGCACAGTGGTGCAACAGTAGAGCTGCTGCCTCATAGCAGAAAATACCTGGGCTTAATCCTGACCTAGGGTGCTGCCTGTGTGGAGTTTGCATGTTCTCCCTGTGACCATGGGGGTTTCCTCCAAATGTTCTGGTTTCCTCCCACCTCCCAAAGACGGATTTGTAAGTTAACTGGCCTCTGTAAACTTCCACTAGTGTGTAGTGGCCTAACTAGCATGAGCGGGTGAACAATGGTCGGCATGCACTCGGCGTGCTGAAGGGCACATTTCCATGCTTTATTTCTAAACTAAACTAAAGCAGGATATAAAACGCCATTGAACAGATGTTGGCAAGGCAAATCAAAATGCAATGTGGAGAACAATCACGGGCATTTTGGTAGGAAGAATAAGGAGAAGTCAAATAAAATATAGGATATTTTTCAATTAAGGGTACAGGAGCAGTTGGTGGACAGCACCACCAGGGGGCACCGCACGATGGCTGCCTCGCCGACAGTCTGTCTTGTCTTTTTCCTTCTTTGTGTTTTTAGTTTATTGTAAAATGTATGTTTTAGTTTATCTTTAGTTTTGTGTTATGGGCGGGGGGGGGAACTATTTTTTAATCTCTTCCCACAAAGAAGATGGGACTTTTACCGTGTCGTATCTCCGTCCACGTTGCGGCCTAACATCATGGAGCTGGCAGCCTCTTGCTGGGGATCGACTTCAGTAGCTCCAACCGTTGGAGGCTTCGAACTTACCATCGTGGAGCACGCGATCCCTTTGCCAGGGATCGTCCTCGGAGCTCCAAACGCGGGAACCTGCACACTTTAACATCATGGGGACGTGGAGAGACAGACTTCGGGAGCTCCAAGCCGCATGAGCTTCGATCGCCCCGACGCGGGAGCTTCCATCGCCCCCAACGCGGTTCATCATGTCAGTCCCGCCATCCCAGGAATTAACCTGGTGAACTACACTGCATTCCCTCAATAGCAAGAATGTCCTTCCACAAATTAGGAGGCCAAAACTCCACATGTGATCTCACGCAGGCCCTGTATAACTGCAGTAGGACCTCCTTGCTCCTAAACTCAAATCCTCTCACAATGAAGGCCAATAATCTGCTTTCTCGTTCTTGCCACCAATGTGGATCTCACATTTATCCACATTATACTGCATCTGCCGTACATCTGCCCACTCACCCAACCTATCCAAGTCACCCTGTAGCCTCGTAGCATCCTCCTCACAGTTCACACTGCCACCTAGTTTTATGTCATCTGCAAACTTGGAGATGTTACATTTAATTCCTTCGTGAAGATGCTGCATTTAATTCCTTCCTGTTAATATATATTGAAAATAACTGGGATCACAGCATGAGCCTTGCGGCACCCCACTAGTCTGCCATTCTGAAAAGGACCCGTTAATTCCTACTCTTTGCTTCCTGTCTGCCAATCAGCTCTCTATCCATGTCAATACCCTACCCCCAATATCATGTGCTCTAATTTTGCACATTAATCTCTGGTGTGGGACTTTATTAAAGGCTTTTTGAAAGTCCAGGTACACACATCAACTGGCTCCCCCTTATCCATTCTACTTGTTACATCCTCAAAAAAATTCCAGAAGATTAGTCAAGCATGTTTCCCCTTCATAACTCCATGCTGACTTTGACCGATCCTGTCACTGCTTTCCAAATGCATTGCTATTCCATCTTTAATAATTGACTCGAGCATCTTCCCCACTTCCGATGTAAGGCTAACTGGTCTACAATTCCCTCTTCTCTCTCCCTCCTTTCTTAAAAAGGAGTCATATTAGCTACCCTCCAGTCCACAAGAACTGATGCAGAGTCTGTAGAACTGGAAAATGATCACCAATGCATCCACGGTTTCTTGGGCCACCTCCTTGAGTACTCTGGGATGCAGACCATCAGGCCACGGGGATTTATCTGCCTTCAGTCCTAACAGTTTACCTAACACCATTGCCTGACTAATGTGAATTTCCTTCAGTTACATCCTCCCACTAGATCCTCGGTCCCCTAGTATTTCTGAGAGAATGTTTATGTCTTCCTTAGTGATGATAGAACCAAAATACTTGTTTAACTGTTCTGCCATTCCTTGTATTCCAGTATAAATGCACGTGTTCTGACTGTAAGGGACCTACATTTGTCTTCACTAATCTTTTCCTCTTCATGAACTTTCTTTCATTCTCTATTTTCCCACTCTTAATTAATCCTCTGTTGAATTTTATATTTCTCCCAGTCCTCCGGTTTGCTGCTTATTCTGGCCAATTTATATGCCTTTTCTTTGGATTTAACACTATCCCTAATTTCCCTCATCAGCCTCGGTTGAGCCTCGCCTGTTATTTTTACGCCAAACCGGGATGAACAATTGTTGTAATTCACCCATGCGATCTTTAAATCTTTGCCATTGCATATCCACCATCAACCCTTTAAGTATCATTTGCCAATGTATCCTAGCCAATTCACGTCTCATACCATCAAAGTTACCTTTCTTTAGGTTCAGGACCCTTGCCTCTGAATTAACCGTCACTCTCCAACTTAATGCAGAATTTCACCATATTATGGTCACTGTTGCCCAAGAAGTTTTAGCACAACAAGATTGCTAACTAATCCTTCCTCATTGCACAATGCCCAGTCTGGATGGCCTGCCCTCTAGTCAGTTCCTCTACATATTTGCTTAGAAAGCCATACCGCACACACTTCAGGAAATCCTCCGTGTTGTTACCAATTTGATTAGCCCAATCTATGTGTAAATTAAAGTTACCTATGATAACTGCTGTACCTTTGCTACATGCCAGGCACGTGCCATGAGTAATTACTCAGGGTAGGCAGTCAGTCGGCTTTTAAAAAATCTTAAACCGCGAATGTGCAGATTGTTCTCCTCTCCGTAAGCTGTCAGTCGACTTTTATAAAGTAATTTATCTTCAAAAGCCATATCTCTTAATAAAGTACCGTATTTCCTGGCGAGGAAGACGCACCCCCATTTTGAGTTGCTAAATTTTGAAAAAAAGGCTGGGTGGGGGTGGAGGTGGAGGGTGACGGCAGATGGAGAGATGGTGGGAAAAATGAGAGCACATTGGGACAGGTTGAATCAGTTATGATCTTAGTGAAAGACAATACTAGTTCAAGGGACCAATTGGGGAGATAGTTCCTTTCACAATGTGTGGGGATTCTCGCCCGGGTCAGCACGGGCAGGAGCGTTGAGAAGGAGAGGGTCGCGGATCATGCCAGCAACTCACTCACAGGTGCCGCGGTGCTCCGGGCACGGAGCCACCGCATTGTGGCCGGGGAGGGAAGTAGCTCCGGTGGCTGCGAGCGGCCGACAGGACCTCAGCATCTTCTGCCGACCCGCTACCTCTGGTAGTGCTCTCCGTCTGAACACCTCTCTCCTGCCGCTCGCCGGCCTTGCTCATGTCAGCCTTTGTCATGCTCATGTCATGCCGCTTCCGGCCATTCCTTAAATTCCGACTGCCGCCGGGAGCAGGACATGGCCTCACTTGCTGCGCTGGGTGACACTGCATGGCATTCACTGCCCGGTCCGTGTCTTTCAATGTAGTCCGGACAGTGAGGGGACCAGCTCAAGAGCAAAGATCATAGGGCGGAGCGGGTCAGAGGGAGATGGATAACAGGACAGCGGGCGGTGGAGCTTACTCCCGTGTCACCGCGATCAAGGGACCAATTGAGGTTACTCGCGCTGACACAGGAGTAAGCTCCACTGTCTGCTGTCCTGTTATCCATCGCCCGCTGACCCACTCTTCAGCTGGTCCCCTCACTGTCCGGTCTACATTGAAAGACACGGCGAGCGGCAGGAGAGAAATGTTCAGACGGAGATCACTGCCAGAGGTGAGCGGGCCGGCAGAAGGCACTGAGGTGGCGGCCGGTTTCGCTGTCCGATCCCGACGGCCGCTCGCAGCTGCCCGAGCCACTTCCCTCCCCGACCACATTGCGGTGGCTCCACGCCCGGAGCACCGCGGCAACGGTGAGTCAGTGAGTTGCTGGCATGATCCCCGACCACCTCCTTCTCAACGCTCCTGCCCTCCCCCCAACTTTACCCATGGCCAAACTCCCCACACGCTGTTAAAGGAACTCTCTGCCCCAACGGCACTGTCCTTTTACAGCCGCTTCCCATTTACAGCCACTTCCCATCAGCTGCCAGCAATGAGGGATAGACTTGACTCGTTCTTGATGTTGCAGTACTGAGGGAATAGCCAAGTCTGTCTTTCTTGGCTAACAACCTAACCTTCGGCCTCCAAGACGCAGGTAAATTTTCGTGCCTTATTTATGGGTAAAGAAAAGCGTCTTCATTGCCGGGAAATAGAGTATTTAAAAACATATAGCTCAAAGACATTTACCACATTATTTGTACATGAACTCTATTCTTCTCACTTTGTTTCTTAAGAGACTATTAAGATAATGACAATCCATGTTTGAAAATCCCGCCAAGAAACTTGCTTGCGCAGCACATGCACGCAGTCCACGGTGTAACAGCAGAATTTCAGCTGCCTTTATAGACCATTGTCATTGAAGGCTTGAAGCAGTGTCAACGGCACGTGAGCTGCACACACTTTCACGGATTACATGTACTGCGGATGAAAGGCACGGGAGAATTATGCCTACCTAAGAGATCAATCTCTTAGGTAGGCATAATTCTCCCATGCCTTTACTATCTATATTTAATAATTATCATTTTATAATTTTACTCAGGGTAGGCACTGCCTTCCTTGCCTATCCTGACGGCACATGCCTGCTACACGCATCACTAATTTCCTGTTTGATACTATCCCCAACCTCACTACAGCTGTTTGGTGGTCTGTACACAACTCCAACAAGCGTTTTCTGCCTTTGGCTATTTCGCAGTTCTACCCATACAGATTCTACAGCATCCTAGCTAATGTCATTCTTTACCATTACATTAATCTCCTCTTTAACCAGCAATGACACCCCACCACCTCTTCCTTTCTGTCTATCCTTCCTGAATATTGAATACCCCTGCATGTTCCCATGCCTTGGTCAACCTGGAGCCATGTCTCCGTAATCCCAACTATATCATATCCATTAACAACTAACTGCACATTCAATTAATCCACCTTATTATGAATGCTCCTCACATTAAGGCACAAAACGTTCAGATTTGTAAAGGCCTGAAAAGGTATTCTGAGGCTGTGCCCTTTGGACCTAGACTCCACCAGTAGTGGAAACCTCCTCTCCACATCCACTCTATCCAGGCCTTTCACTATTGGGTAAGTTTAAATGAGGTCCCATTCATCCTTCAAATGCTCATCATATGTTAACCCAATTATCCCCGATCATTCTTGTAAATGTCCCCGGGATCCTCTCCAATGCCAACACAACCTTCCTCGGATATGGGGCCTAAAACTGCTCACAATATTCCAAATATGGTCTGACCAGTGCCTTATAAAGCCTCATCATTACATTCCTGTTTTATATTCTAAGGTTTGCTGGGTTTTGTTAGAAGAGATGTAGAGTATAAAAGCAATGAACTATGAACCTTTAGAAACTTTTGGATTCAATTCTGGTTGCCAATCTATAGGAATGTAAAAGCATTGGAGAGGATCTTAAAAAGCAATTCCTAGGATGGGCCTTAACTCCCCAGCCAAAGGAACATTTCCCCAGCATCTGGCCAGTCAAGCCTTTTAAGAATGTGGTGCCTTAATGAGAAATTCTCTCATTCTGCTAAATTCTCGAGAATACTGTTCCAGTTTAGTCCTTATATCTGCCAACTTTGTGCCACCTTCCATTCCACAGCACCTCTTTTATGGCACCTCATTTTAAATATCACATCCCAGTCTCTCACTATTTAACAAATATTCTGCCTTTCGTTACATGCACCAAAGTGTATTATCTCTAATTTTTCTATATTTTTAATCTGTGTTCTTGCCCACTTACTCACCATGCCCACATCTCCTAAAGGCTCTTTACATCCTCTCCAAATTCATAATTCCCTATGTTTAATATCCTCGGCAAACATAGAAACCTGATATTTGGTCACCTGAACTGCTGGGGTCCAAGAACGGATCTCTTTGGTGCCACACTATTTACAGCCTGCCATTCTGAGAAAGATCCATTTATTCTCATGTTTTATTTCCTGTCCAGTAACCAATTTTAATCCAGGTTAGTTCATTACCCCCCAATTCTATGTGTTCTAACCTCGTTGACTAACCATGTGTGCAGGAGCTTTCCACATCACCTGGTTCATCTCTTTCTATTCCGACAGTCAAATGCTCAGAAGAGTGTCAACTGATTAGTCACAAGTGATTTTTCTTTCATAAATCCACGGTGACTGCTCATTCCTATTAAGAGGGAGTTAGATGTGGCCCTTGTGGCTAAGGGGATCAGGGGGTATGGAGAGAAGGCAGGTACGGGATACTGAGTTGGATGATCAGCCATGATCATATTGAATGGCGGTGCAGGCTCGAAGGGCCGAATGGCCTACTCCTGCAACTAATTTCTATGTTTCTATGTTTCTATTCTTTGCAAAGTGTTTTATTATTACATCCTTCATTATAAATGCCAGCATTTTCCCTCCTGCTGACCTTTGGGGTCAGCGGCTTGATGTTTTTTTTTCCTAATTTATGTTTTTTCTCTCCCTTCTCAAATAATTGGGTCACAGAAACAATTCCAGAATCTGTAGAATTTAGGACGATATAACCAGAGTGTTCATTGCCTCTATTGCCACCTCTTTCAGAACTCTGGGGTGTAGATTATGGGCTCCATAGGATATTTGCCTGATTGCTGCCCCTACCTAGTTCTTAGGGAAACCATCTTGTTTACATTCCATGAATTCATCTTCCACCTCATTCCAGCAAATTTAATTAAAACAGTTCATATGTAGGAGAAGGTCTCCCATGATTATTGTATTATCCCTGTACATAGATCTCTGATTTCCAGTTTGACTCAACAGATAATTCACTTAATTCTAGTTCAATACATTCTTCACTTAGCATTGCCGTTTTTATTCTTATTTTGAGGTTTGAGGAGCATCCTCCCTCCAAGACCACCTCAAATTAATCCAACTCCACCCCCAGGTTTGAGCCAGCCTTCCTGATGATCTTATTAATTCTGTTGATGTCCGTGGCCTTCGCCCTGCTACCCCAGCATACAAAAGCAAAACAGATAGCACCGGCTACCACCGATTGATAGAACATCTTCAGCATCTTATTCTCCTCAGAAAGTACAGACGGCTCTGTCCCTTCTTATACAGTGCCTCAACATTCCTGACCAATCCTGTATAATGTCTAGGTAAACTCCAAGGTACTTGTACTCCTTGGTAAACTGCACATCCACACCCTTGATGGATTCAGGGGTGTTCCTCTCCTCCAAAAGTCCACTGCTAACTCCTTAGTCTTGTTGGTGTTGAGCTGCAGGTGATTCAGCCCACACTACGCAACAAAAGCGTTGACTACACCTCTGTATTCAGCTTCCGTCCCCTCACGATTGCAGCCCACAATTGCAGAGTCATAGGAAAACGTCTGCAGGAGACGGAGTTATATCTGAAGTCCGAGCTGTAGATGGTGAACAGGAATGGAGAGAGGACTGTCCCGTGCGGGGTCCCTGTGTTGCTCACTACCATGTCCAAGACATAGTCCATGTCCAAGGCTGCAACTCTACCGCTGTGCTACCATGCCACCCGCTAATCATCACAATATTCAAATTAGCCCCAACCTGCAGAGTGAGCTAAGATTCCAGTACTGTTTCCATCCCATTAAAATAATCCATCCGAGTTCATTTTTATAATATTATCCTTGCCTTAGCTCATCAGTTGCCAAAACATCTTCAGTGATTTTATACATTCTGGATTCCAGTATTCCACTGGTCTCCAACTTTCTGTAGATCAACTTGAACAAAACCTCTGCTCCCCATAACCTAGAATGTCCAGTCCTGTCCGATTCAGACCTCTGCCCCATTCCTTAATGTGGGCAACATCCAATAGAATCTCTTTAACCTAATCTGGTACCTGTACTGAATAAAATAAAACTTAATACAGCGGTGGCTTCACATATAGACACAGAATGAACAAACCCATCTGCCTACAGATTCTGCATCAACCAACAAACAACCATTTACATTAAATCTACATTAATCCCATTTTTCTTTAGACTTTACTTTACTAACCAACTATAACTAAGGAGAATTTTCAGTGAAAAATGAACCTACAAGGCCACAAATTGGGAATGTGGGAGGTAACCCTTCTATTCACAGGGAGAATATGTATCTCCGACATGGAGAGCACCCGCGGTCAGGATTGAACTGGTCTCAGGTGCTGCAAGGCAGCGGCTTTACAAACTGTGCCACTGTGCCGCTCAATGTAAAAGTAAGTTGTGTGGTAACCTGCCGATTACAAAGCCCTGTTCTACATGAACGCTGTGGTTTTTGTTTAACCAAACAATGATTTGATGCTGAAATTCGTGTAAATTCTTTCCTCCGTAAATTATTTTTGCAAATGTGAAATCGTGAGTACTTCTTGTATTGTGGAGCTGGTTGAGTTTCTCTGTGACGTTTGTAAATGTTTCTATCGCGATTTTATTATTTTTTAAACATATTAAACTAATATATATGATATTATTTTGAGACAAAATCAATGTATTTTGTTGTTACAGGCAGTTTTTAAGCCAATCGGTTTAATTGTAACAGCTACATTAACAATTGAAGATTCTCCACTTGTGGTTCTGAACAAAGCAATGGAAAGGAGTGCTGTGAGGACTGTGAGTAGTTTTGCTTTCTGTGCTATTCTATGTCAATAGCCTTTCGGTGTTAACACCACATGATTCTGACTGGTCTAATTTGTCCTTTGTAAGTAGCCAGAAAAGTCCAGGCAAATGAAATGAACATGATTTTTGTTGGTACCGACAGCTCTTTCACTTAAATCATGGTGGATGATACTATGAAAATCTCCCTGAATAAACAAGGAGCTGAAATGGAAATCAAAATAATTTGGTTTGCATACTTTCTCCTGGTGTCCTCAAGGGGGTTTATCCTTCAACGATCTTGTGGATCACAAATTTGCTGTTTTCCCACATAACCATAAAATGTCACTTCGAATCACTTCATTATACTTTGGTACATTCTGAGGGTAAGGGCAAGGCTCTACAAATTTAAATATATTTTATAATCGCCATAGAGAAGACAGTTACAGAAGGTTCAGTTGGAGTGGAGTGGAAACTAGGCAAGTGGGGTCAAGGCAATCAGGAAACCATTATGAACGTGACCACATATAGCCCAGGAGATTGTGCCTCATCAATCTCTGCCTGAAGTTTGGCAGGAAGTGGCAGTTAGCCAATGAACAGGAACGGGATGTGAGGCAGTGCTCCTCTGTGCTCCTGCTAACATCATAAAGTTGACCTAATGAAAACATGTAACGTACAACTGCTGGAAAGTAGTAGTGTCATAGGTTAGGGTTCAACTCCTACACTATCATTATTCCCATTCTGGCTATATTCATTCATGTTTCTGAATAAATATGGCTTTATGCAAACATTCCTCTGTGCATTCACATTTGACCTCATCATCTCTTCTCATATGGTGTTAATCAAGGCTGTCTCTGACCATTGTTGCTGATATTCTCTAACCAGTCTTCCTCCCCCACCCACCCATCAACACAGCTCTCCCCTAAATTACACAAGCAACCAAACCTAGAGTTCATCCTCCTCACTGACATGTGTTCCAGAACATCCTGCACCCCGAGTCAAACTGTTCAAAAACAATCATAATACTGTCATCTACCCAAAAATGTGGAAATTGCTACAAAAGACAGGACAAATTCAACCCAACCAATTACTATCTCATTAGTCTATTATCCATCATTAGTGAAGTGATGGAAGGGATATTCGATGGTCTTGTCAAGCAACATTGAACACCTAACCCAAATGCATCCAAATGCAGCAAGACTTGGACAATATTCAGGCCAGGGCTTTAGGTGGTATGCAGCATTCTTGCCACACAGCTGCCAGGTAATGATATATTCAACAATATATAATGCAGATATCACATGCTGACATTCAATGGCATTATCATCACTAAATGCCCCACCACCAATATCTTCAGGCTTATCATTCACCACAAACCAGTATGGGCAGCACAGTGGCTTAGACCTAGAGCTGCTACCTCACAGTGCCAGAGACCCACATTTGATCTTGACCTATCTGTGCAGAGTGGGGCAGTGTGGGTTTCCTCCGGGTGTGTGGATTTGTAGGTAAATTGGCCTCAGTAAATTGCCCCTAGAGTTGGAAGTGGATGGGAAACATAGAAAATAGGTGCAGGAGTAGGCCATTCGCCCCGATCCTGCACCGCTATTCAATATGATCATGGCTGATCATCCAACTCAGTATCCTGTACCTGCCTCATTGAGAAAGTGGCATAACATAGAAATAGTGTGAATGGGTGATCAGTGTTCAGCATGGACTTAGTGGGCCGAAGGCTGTATCTCCAAACTAAATTAAAGAAATTGAACTGGAGCAGCTATGTACGCAATATGGTTATAAGAGCAGGTAGGAGGCTAGGAATCCTGTGGTGAGTAACTCACTTCCTGACTCCATAAAAGGTGTACACCATCTGCAAGGTTCATGTATGATGCCGATCAAACAGATTGGTCCAACCCAGCATGGATCTATGAAGGGGAAGCCCTGCTTCTAATCTTCTGGAATTTATTGAGGATGTGACAAGTAAAATGGATGAAGGCGAGCCAGTAGATGTTTTGTATCTGGACTTTCATAAAGCCTTTGATAAGGTCCCACACAGGAAATTAATGGACACAATTAGAGCACCTGTTATGGGGGGTAAGGTAATGACATGGATAGAGAATTGGTTGGCAGACAGGAAATAAAGAGTAGGAATAAACTGGTTCCTGTCAGATGGCAGGCAGTGGCGAGTGGGGTGTTGCTAAACTCGGTGCTGGGGCCGCAACTATTTCAAATATATATTCCACTGCAAAGGTTCTCCTCCTCTCTCCGACGAGAGTTTAGAAAAAAAGAGTCTTGACCCGAAACGTCGCGCATTCCTTCTCTCCAGAGATGCTGCCTCACACGCTGAGTTACACCAGCATTTTGTGTCTACCTTCAAATTAAACTAGCATCTGCTGTTCTTTCTTAATTTAATGATTTAGATGATGGGATTAAAAGTAACACTAGCAAATTTGCAGGTGACATAACGCTGGGTGGCAGTATGAACTGCGGAGGATGCTAGGACGTTACAGGGTGACTTGGACAGGTTGAGTGAGTGGGCAGATGCATGGCAGATGCAGTATAATGTAGATAAATGTGAGGTTATCCACTTTGGCAGCAAGAACAAGGAGGCAGATTATTACCTCACTGGTGTCAAACTAGGAAAAAGGGAAGTGGTCTTGGTCTCCTAATTTGAGGAAGAACATCCTTGCTATTGAGACAGCAAGGTTCACGAGGTTAATCCCTGGGATGGTGGGACTGTCAGATGAGGAAAGTTTGGAAGGACTGGGTATTCACTGGAATTTAGAAGGGTGAGAGGGGATCTTATAGAAATATAAAATTATAAAAGGACTCGACAAGCTGGATGCAGGAAAAAAGTTCCCAATGTTGGGGGAGTCCAGAACCAGGGACCACAGTCTAAGAATAAAGGGGAGGCCATTTAAAATTGAGATGAGAAATAACTTTTTCTCCCAGATAAAGCTCTAGGGGCAAGCGGAATCTAGGGATATGGGGAGAAGGCAGACACGGGTTACTGATTGTGGATGATCAGCCATGATCACAACGAATGGCGGTGCTGGCTCAAAGGGCCAAATGTCCTCCTTCTGCACCTATTTTCTATGTTTCTATGATGGAATACTCTCCACTTGCCTGCTTCAGTGAAGCTTCAACAGCATTCAAGGTTTGACACCTCGGACACAACAGCCGGGCACCTCGGACGCAAACAGACACCCAATCCACAACTGTTCACTCACATCACCAGTAGTGACGCTCAGTAGCAGCAGTTTGTACCATCTAAAGGAGGCACGGCAGCAACTCATTGAGACATCCTCGATAAAATCATCCCAACCTACAGCCTCTAGAAAGTGGAATGATCAGGACAGCTAAAGAATGCGAACACCACCACTTGGAATCTGCCCTTCAAGCGATGCACCACTCTGACTTGGAAACATATCGCTGATATTGTTTACTGTTACTGGCTCAAAGTCAGGAACTCCTGCCCTAACAGCATTGTGCCTGTATCCACAGCCCAACCCAAGGAAGAAGCTCACCACCACCTCCACAAGGGCAATAAGGGATGGGTAATAAAATGTGTAGGAAACAACAGCAGATGCTGGTTTTAAATGGAAGATGGACACAAAAGGCTGGAGTAACTCAACGGGACAGGCAGCATCTCTGGAGAGACGGAATGAGAGAAAAACGTTGGCTCAGCCTGCAAAGTGCACATCTCTTGAATGAATTTAAAAGCATCCTTGTTCTTCCAAATAACCAGATTTTGCTAAAGTGGAAAATCTAAATGTTTGACTCTTGATAATGATATGATCTCATTTTGAGTATGAAGTATTGGGCTTATATCTAAATTCAAATGAGTACAATTAGCCTTGGACAGTAATTCCTTATGCGTCATAATGTTTATGAACAATCAGGATTACAGATTCAAAGCACAGAAAGAGAATATATACTCGATGAGATCTTAGCACCCCAAATATGAGCAGGCAACCATCGTGAATATAGTAGAAGACTCATGAAGCTATGAGATAATTTTTTTGGCAAATTTAATCTATATTACTAAGCATCAGAAATAGAATGCAACATGGTAGTTGTGGAACAGGTCACATGATTCTTATGTTTTTAAGGTGTAACATATTTTATTTTCTTGCTTATTTAAATGAATAAGAAATAACAGAATCTTATAGAAACATATAAAATTATTAAGGGATTGGACAGGCTAGATGCAGTAAAAATGTTCCCAATGTTAGGGGAGTCCAGAACCAGGGGTCACAGTTTAAGAATAAGGCGTAGGCCATTAAGGACTGAGATGAGGAAAATCGTTTTTACCCAGAGAGTTGTGAATCTGTGGAATTCTCTGCCACAGAGGGCAGTGGAGGCCAATTCACTGAATATATTCAAGAGGAGTTACAGTAGATATAGCTTTTAGGTATAACTGACTCAAGGGATATGGGGAGAAAGCAGGAACGGGGTGCCGATTTTGGATGATATGCCTTGATCATATTGAATGGTGGCTTGAAGGGCCGAGTGGCCGACTCCTGCACCTATTCTCTATGTTTCTAAATGACTTTTTGATCTTTTATTCTGAATTGATTTTACCCAAATAATTACATTATTTCAATTTACAGGTGACGTTAACTGTATCGAAAGATGCAACCCATGGAGCGGTTCCAATCTGGGTCATTGTACTCAGCATTCTTGCTGGTCTGCTGCTCCTAGCTCTTGTAATATTGGCACTGTGGAAGGTTAGTGAATCACTTCTCTATTCAAGTGACAACCTCCTCTTTCAGCAACTACAATCTCCCAACCAATCTGCTCTCTCTCTCTCTCACTCTCTCTCTCTCTCTCTCTCTCGCTCTCTCTCTCTCTTGGCATTGTTTAATGGAATGCCAGGTAAACGTGAAATTGGTACAAATACCGAATCAAAATATCCTGAGCTTAAGTATGTTAATAGTAAAAACTCATCATTACCTACGGCATTTTGGTTTAATGTTTGTAGGTGAGAAATTGTACAGCCTGGTCGCATATCTTTAATCCAAATTCCTACTAGAATAATGTGGACAATTTACACCAACAGATCTTATTCTAAATTAATTTATCTAGATGCTATTCACTATTAACTTTTGTTGAACTTTTAGTACCATCAAATTAAAACAAGGCTAAGAAATGTAAATGCAAACAAGAATGATTTAATGCAAAGTTAAAAGCCAGATTGTGTAAGCTTGAAAGATAAGTATCTCACAGGCAGCTCAGTTTGAATGTCTAAGGATGCATTCAGAATGCTGCAACCTGTGAAACTCAGGAGTGAAATTACTTAAACATTGAAGGCAGGGATTAAGTCGTAATGTGCCAATTAGATATGCCAGCATGATTTAAACATGTTTTAAATCTTGATTTCCATACTGTAATGAAAACTTGCTAGTTGGCGCTGAAATTGAAGCTTAAAGTAATGTAGAATAGAGTCATAGAATATTCATGCCAAATATGAGGCCATTCTGTGCAACTCAACAAAGATCTTGCCAATCTCTTTTTTTCCCCAGTGTTAGTTTTAGTTGTAGTTTTAGTTTTTATTAAATACAGTGTTGAAACAAGCCCTTCAACCCACGCTGACCATTGATGGATCACTAATATATCACTAGTTCTATCCTGCACACTAGGGACAAATTACAGAAGCCAATTAACCTATCAAGCTGCACGTCTTTGGAATGTGGAAGGAAACCGGAGCACTCAGAGAAAACCCAAGTGGTCACAAGGAAAAGTTACAAACTACGTACAAACAGCACCCGTAGTCAGGATCGAACACGGGTCTCTGGCACTGTAAGATGGCAACTCAATAGCTGCATCACTGTTCTGCCCTAGAGGTCCATAGGGTTGTAGATACTGGAACTCCACATGTACTTTTAAGTGGGAAGAGTGTTTGTCTCCCTACCGCCCTCTTAGTCGAATGGGTTTCAGACCTTACCACACACTCTGGGAGGAGGAAAATATCCTCCTCGCTCCTCCAATCCTTGGAGTCATAGAGTGATACAGTGTGGAAACAGGCCCTTCAGCCCAACTTGCCCATACCGACCAACATTGTCCCAGCTATACTAGTTCTACTTGCCAGCGCTTGGTCCATATCCTTCCAAATCTGTCCCATCTATGTAACTGTCTAACTGTTTCTTTAAAGATGGGATAGACCCTGCCTCAACGACCTCCTCTGGCAGCTTGTTCCTTACAACCACCACCCTTTGTGTGAAAATGTTACCCCTCAAATTCCTATTAAATCTTTTCCCCTTCACCTTGAACCTATGTCCTCTGTTCCTCGATTCCCCTAATCTGGGCAAAAGACTGACTAATCTGTGCATCTACCTGATCTATTCCCCTCATGATTTTGTACACCTCTATAGGATCTCTCCTCATCCCCCTGTGCTCCATGGAATAGAGACCCATCCTACTCAACCTCTCCCTATAGCTCACATCCTCTAGTCCTAGCAACATCCTCGTAAATCTTTTCTGAACCCTTTCAAGCTTGATAATATCTTTCCTATAACATGGTGCCCAGAACTGAACACAATATTCTAAATGCGGTCTCAAAAATTTCTTATACAACTGCAACATGACCTCCCAACTCCGATACTCAATACTCTGACTGATGAAGGCCAAAGTGCCAAAAGCCATTTTGACCACTTTATCTACTTGCGACTCGACCTTCAAGGAACCATGCACCTGCACTCCTAGATCCCTCTGCTCTACGACACTCCCCAGAGGCCTACCATTCACTGTTTAGGTCCTGCACTTTTAAGACGTCCCAAAATACAAAACCTCACATTTCTCTGTATTAGATTCCATCAACCATTCCTCAGCCGACCTGGCCAATCGATCCAGATCCTTCTGCAATCTTTCACAAACATCTTCACTATCTGCAAAACCACCCACTTTTGTATCATCAGCAAACTTACCAATCTTTTGCTAAACTTGCTAATTAATATCAAGAGGACTGCAATACAAAAACAGAGATGTAATGCTGAGGCTCCATAAGGCACTGGTCAAGCTGCATTTGAAATACTGTGGGCAAATTTGGGCCCCATATCTGAGGATGGATGTGCAGGCTGTGGAGAGGGTCCAGAGGAGGTTTACTAGAATGATTCCAGGAATGAGTGGGTTAGCATATGATGAGTGTTTGACAGCTCTCTACTCACTGGAGTTTAGAAGATTGAGGGGGGACCTCATTGAAACTCGCAGAATAATGAAAGGCATAGATAGGGTGGATGTGGAAAGGATGTTTCCACTGGTGGGAGAGTCCAGGACCAGATGTCATAGACTGAGAATTAAAGGGTGCCCGTTTAGAAAGGAGGTGAGGAGGAACTTCTTTAGTCAGAAGGTAGTTAATCTGTGGATCTCATTGCCACAGAGGGCTGAGGAAGCTAGGTCAATGGATATTTTTAAGGCAGAGATAGACACATTTTTGATTAGAATGGGTGTTAAAGGTTATGGGGAGAAGGCAGGAAAATGGGATTAGGAGGCAAATATCAGCCATGATTGAATGGCGGAGTAGACTCGATGGGCCGAATGGCCTAATTCTACTATAATGTGAACCTGTGGATATGGGCCTTCATTGTTTATGGTCATACCTCCCAATCACAGTCATCGTTGGGTACATTGAGTTCTAAATTACAAATTGCAGTGATGTGTGAAATGTACATTAAAACTTCTGGAAGACAAATGTACATTTCACACATCACTGCAATTTGTGAAATGTACATTAAAACTTCTGGAAGACAAATGTAAAATAGCCGCATATTAATGCCCCAGTGGGGACCCATTCATTTATGTCTCCCTGCTGATTTGCAGCACAGTGTTCTTTATGGTTTTATAACAATTAAAAGTAATGATCAAATAGTTTATAGAACAGGATATTCTGCCCATTACAGTATATCTGAGATGCCAAACAAACTAATCTCATCTGCCTACACATGATCCATGCCACTCCCTTCCCTGAAGATCCATGTGCCTGTTTAAATGCCTCTTAAATGCCACCCTCGTATCTACCTCCATACAGCATGTTCCAGGCATTCGCCACCCTCTGGATAAAAGACCTGCCCTGCACCTCCTTTAAAAGTTTAAAGCAAAGTTGGCTCTCTTACCTTAAAGTTATGCCCCCAAGTCTATGACATTTCTCCCCTGCGAAAAAGATTGCGGCTGTCTATCCTATACATGCCTCTCATTATTTTACATGCTTCTGTCAGGTCACACCTCAACCTCCAGCGTTCTGGAGCAAACATTCCAAGTTTATCCAACCTTTCCTTATAGCTAATACCCACTAATCTAAGCACGATTCTGGTAAACCTCACCTGCACCTTCATTCCTGTAATTGGGTGACCTAAACTGCACACCATACTACATACTACAAGATCTACATTATCTTGTTAAAGTCGCCTTAAAATCGCAATGACATGCACTGGCCAGGTGCAAGAGAATATTGAGCATATGCTGTACCTGCATGCTTAAAGTAAGCATGCAGGGACAGTAGGCAGTGAAGAAAGCTAATGGCATGTTGACCTTCATAACAAGAGAAGTTGAGTATAGGAGCAAAGAGGCCCCTCTGCAGTTGTACAGGGCCCTAGTGAAACCACACCTGCAGTATTGTGTGCAGTTTTGGTCTCCAAATTTGAGGAAGGACATTCTTGCTATTGAGGGAGTGCAGTATAGTTTCACAAGGTTAATTCCCGGGATGGCACGACTGTCATATATTGAAAGAATGGAGCGACTGGGCTTGTATTCACTGGAATTTAGAAGGATGAGAGGTTATCTTATTGAAACATCTAAGATTATTAAGAGATTGGACACGCTAGAGGCAGGAAACGTGTTCCCGAAGTTGGGGGAGTCCAGAACCAGGGGCCACAGTTTAAGAATAAGGGGTAGACCATTTAGAATGGAGATAAGGAAAAACTTTTTTCCCAGAGAGTTGTGAATCTGTGGAATTCTCTTTCTCAGAAGACAATTGAGGCCAATTCTCTGGATGCTTTCAAGAGAGAGTTAGATAGAGCTCTTAAAGATAGTGGAGTCAAATGATATAGGGAGAAGGCAGGAACGGGGTGCTGATTGTGGACGATCAGCCATGATCACAGTGAATGGCGGTGCTGGCTCGAGGGGCCAAATGGGTCTTTTCTTTATCTGGCAGTGTTGATGATTGAATTAACATTATCTGATCATTATGGAAAGAGCAGACGCGGCATTAAGTTACAACTGCTCATTAAAGTCAACTTTAAATTTTTAATTATCTTACTTTTAAACATCGATCAAAATTCAATTTGAAAATGTGACAGTAGTCCAACAGTTGATGCTACTTTACACAACTGTAATCTGACATGTGACATTTGAAACTTTCTGCCTGTTAGGTTCAAACTGCAGAAGAAATATATTTTTCAAGATTATTAATACCTTTTCTATTTGCAGGCTGGATTTTTCCGAAGGCCTTTAAAAGAAAAAATGTGAAAGGTGACAAGAGGTTCTGAGCAGAACAATAGAAGGCAAAGGTTTTGTAGGTAGCCACCTTTCAGAACGAGTTGTAAAATGATGTTCGTAGTGAAAATAATTTACAAAGCAACTCTTGTCCTCTTAACCAGAACATAATTTGTTAATATCATGTATATATTTAACTTTTGTATTGTATATTATTGAAAAAATACATTCTTGCACAATGAAATGTACCATTTGAATTAATGATTTTAAATACGAGAGGTTTTGCTGTTCTCCTCTGACCTAGATAGTTTAAATATACCTGATTTTCAGAAGATGAACCGAACATAATGTGTATGTTGCCTAGTGAATGTGTATATTTGTTGACATTATTAGATTTAAAAACCCTATTCGTTTGATTGAACTCGCATTACGCTTACATATGCTGGTAGATGCTTTTGAATTATAGATTTTAAACTATTTTCACATTATGTGGAATATTTTGTGGCAAACTTTAAAATATCTTTTATAATATTTCTTTAATTACAGCAGTAGAACATGATATGTACATATTTAGAATGTATCAACTTGTTTCTCTCTATTAGTAAGCGCACATGTGCTTACAAGAAAGATTCTCCATAATAATAGCAATATGTATTGAACCTTAAAGACAGATGACAAGAAAGGCTAGGAATTCTGAAGCACTAATGACAAAATAAGGTGTCATAGTGGAACGGAAGCCAATGAAGTGTGAGAAAACAGGCATAAAGAGGGAGGTTTCCCCAACAAAAATGAGTTATGCCGTTTGTTCACAGTAATCCACCAGACGATCGTCGCTTTTACCCCTTGCATACATTACTAACCAATCTTTGCAAGCCTGTCGGTGCAAAATGCAGGTGACATGATGTACTGTCAGCCAAGATAGTTTTGACCTTTCTCGCTGTCCACTCCAGACTTGTACCGAGAATTGTGGTTTGTCCAGAATTTATTTAAAAGGGATTGAAGGGAACTCTCTTTTCTTTCATGTCCCACTTCTGGCTCAGTTGTCCTCCACTGAACTTCCAACCTGTTAACTGAAGACTGGAGTCCAGGGGTGAATCTCGCAGTCTAGAGGAAGGGAAAAGAAGATAAACGATCAGGTGTGATCCCATCACACCAAAGGGAAACTCACAAGGCAGGGCAATCAGTGAGTCAAGTAAATGGATTTCAGAACCAAAAGATGTGCTAAAGATTAAGGTAAAACATGACTGGTATGTCTAACTGATAAAAGGGATTCATAATGGATGAGGAATTCACAACATCAAAAAAATTACACTGGTGAAATTAACTATTTTGGAATAGAAAATCTTTACTTAGAACTTAAGACAGACTCAGTAAATAAAACAGATGCCTTTGAACTTGATTTTCCACTATTGAAATACTGAACATTTGAGGGTGAGCATCAGAATCAGCAACCTTTTTTTGTCAATTATTTTTACTAATTATGTGATTCTTGAGGTAAGGAATATATATTTTTTTTAAACTTCGCAAGTGAGTAATACAATTTTCTCTTATTATTATATATTTTAACATTTTCTGACCTTGGAGTTCCTGATGGTAAACTAGTATATTTATGGTCAGTAATGAAGCAATTGCCCCTCTCCCCCCATCATTATTTCTCTCTCTGGGCTGTTACACTGAAATATGGAGATAATAGTCACAAATGTGAGACTTGTGAATAATGCAAGCAATGCTTTGTCTCATTGATAAGTCGCATTGATAAATACTTGGCAAACCTAGCAGCCCAAATTACCTGGAGAAGCCAGCCAACTCAGGCAGTCACTCCATCATTTTCACACAGAGAGTGGTGAGTCTCTGGAACTCTCTGCCGCAGAGGGTAGTCGAGGTCAGTTCATTGGCTATATTTAAGAGGGAGTTAGATGTGGCCCTTGTAGCTAAGGGGATCAGAGGGTATGGAGAGAAGGCAGGTATGGGATACTGAGTTGGATGATCAGCCATGATCATATTGAATGGCGGTGCAGGCTCGAAGGGCCGAATGGCCTACTCCTGCACCTAATTTCTATGTTTCTATCATCTCCAGGTATGTATTATTTATTAATTAATTAATAATGGTGTGTAAAGTATGTTGAGCCACGTCAAAGAAGATTTTCTGTTACGACAGACAATAAAGTTTTCTGAATTTAAATCTGAAAGGTAGTTACAGTTTTCTTCCTATTGCAAAATTCCAATTATTAATGCAAATCTATGGCTCCATATATTAACCTCCTTTCGAGCACATTTATTTTGCAAAGGTTGACCCAAGTTTTCTGATCCCTTCCTTTGGGGACTCTTTCAGGCCTTGAATGGAAAGGGACCAGGAAGGAGGAGAAAGCTTGAATTGTTGGCTCAACCTCCCCTTAATGTTTTCCTGTGCTCCCTGGGACCAGATGGAAAGGGCACCACATTTATCTGAATTTGTATGGCCCTCCCTCATCTATTTTTACGCCAACTTGAACTTACATAGTAAAACAACCCAGGATTCTTCAAAGAAGCATAATCAGACAATAATTAACTTCAACATGAAGAAGTATTTTTACAGGTGGCCAAAAGTGGATGCTTTCAACAACTACGCAGACAGATGGGACGGTGCAGATGCAGACTTTTGGGAAGTTAAAAGGGAAACTCAGAGTCTCTTGCCTCATTTTCCAACCTCTTGGCTCACAAATGGTCTTCACTGCAGACAAAGCTCTGATCTATGAAGCAGAGGAGCAGCTGCTAATTCCTAACCCCTAATTGCAAGTCCCAAAACAAGAAAGTGCACTTTTTTCAAAAGTATATGATTCAGCTCACCGGATAGAACTCAGAAACAACACATGTTTCCCAGGGTAATTAGTTCTGCAGTGTGATAAGTAAAGTTATATGGGCTTGAATTTTTGATCATTCAAATATAAAAGTAAATTGTAACAAAATTATTGATAGACTGGTGACTCAGAACCAGTGGCATAATGTTATAGAGTTAGCTATACAGCATGGAAACAGCCCCTTTCAGCTCAACACATCCATGCTGATTTGCCTGCACTTGGCCATATCCCTCCAAATATTTCCTATCTGTAAACCTGTCCAAGTATATTTTAAATGTTGTAATTGTACACACCACTACCACTTTCTCTGGCAGCTTGGTCCATATACACATCACCCATTGCGTGAAAAGGTTGCCCCTAAGGTTCCTGCTCATCTTAAACGTATGCCCTTCAGTTTTGGACTACTCTATACTGTGGAAATATTGTGGCTATCTACCTCACCCATGAACCTCATGATTTGATTTACCTCTACAAGGAAACACCTCAGTTTTCCATGCTCCAGGGAAAAAAGTCTGATCGATAGGTGCAGGAGTAGGCCATTTGGCCCTTCGAGCCAACACCACCATTCAATGTGATCATGGCTGATCATCCCCAATCAGTACCCCATTCCTGCCTTCTCCCCATACCCCCTGACTCCGCTATCTTTAAGAGCCCTATCTAGCTCTCTCTTGAAAGTATCCAGAGAACTGGCCTCCACCACCCTCTGAGGCAGAGAATTTATAAGAAATTATAAGATCCTAATCTTATAACTCAATCTTTCCAGTCCTTGTAATATTCTTGTAAGACTTTTTTGCATTATTTCCATTATAATGGCATCATTCCTGGAGTAAGGCTGTACAAAGTATTCTAAATGTAGCCTAACAACGTCTTGTAAGCTGTAACATGATGTTCCAACTCCTGTACTCAATATCTTGCAAATGAAGCCAAACAGGCTGATTTATGTGTCTACCTGTGTTGCCACTTTAAGGAACTACAGCATTCACCAATGTCCCATCTTACATTATGCAAGTCCCACCCTGGTTTGCTTTACTGAACTGTAACACCTTGGAATTAGCTAAAATAAATTTAATCTGTCATTTCTTGGCCCATTGGATATTCCATTCCATTTAGATAACCTAATCATTCAAATCACTGATATAAATAACAAATAACAGTGAGCCCAACACTGATCTGTTTACCCTCCTACCATCCGACTGTTTACCCTCCTACCATCCGGGAGGCGCTACAGGTCTCTCCGTTGCCGAACCAGCAGGTCAAGGAACAGCTTCTTTCCGGTGGCTGTCATTCTACTCAACAACGTACCTCGGTGACTGCCAATCACCACCCCTCCCCCCGGACACTTATTATTATTTATTCAAATCGTTTGCTATGTCGCTCTTCCAGGGAGATGCTAAATGCATTTCGTTGTCTCTGTACTGTACACTGACAATGACAATTAAAATTGAATCGGAATCTGAATCTGAATCTGATCCCTGTGGCACACCACCTGTTACAGGCAGATAGAAACAAAATGCTGGAGTAACTCAGCGGGACAGGCAACATCTCTGGAGAGAAGGAATGGGTGACATTTCGGGTCGATACCAAATTACCAAAAACGTCACCCATTCCTACTCTCCAGAGATGCTGCCTGTCCCACTGTGTTACTCCTGCATTTTGTGTCTATCTTCAATTTAAACCAGCATCTGCAATTCTTTCCTACATACTTGTTGCAGGCATTCAGTCTGAAAACAATCCTCTACCACCAACCTTCAAAGCAATTTTAGCATCCAATTGGCTAAATTACCTGAGCTCCCATGCAAACTAACGTTCAGGTAAATTCCATGTAATCTAATCATTTGGAATGGCCTACCAGGCAGTACCTTGTCAAGGCCTTACTGAAATCCATGGCCACATTTCCCTTCTTGGCCACTTCTTCATATTTGTGAGACATGATTTCCAAATCATAACCCCATGATGACTATTACTTATCAGTCCTTGCCTTTACAAATGCAAGTAGGGAATTTCTCTCAGGATCCCCCCCAATACCTTACCACTATTGGAGCTAGGATCACTATTTTGTAGTATCCTGGATTTTCCTTGCAGGTTTTCCCAAATAAAGAAACACCATTAGCCAGTCTACCAGGATATCACCCATGGCTATCAATGATACATATATCTGCCATGGGCATCGCAGTTTCTTCCCTAGCTTCCCACAATGTTCTAGGATACACTTGATCGGGTCCCAGAGATTTATGTTCAGCCATCCCTAAAACAGCACTGGGTTTCCATTTTTATTGGAGCATTTGGTTGGTTTAGGTTTCGGATAATTATTGTCACATGATAATTATTGTCACATGTTACAAGTGCAGTGAGAGGCTATCTCATCATTTTTTGTGATTCGGTCCACCACCTCTGCAAAATTGTCCCATATTATACTCCCTATACACTCATAACCACTGGCTAAATTGTGCACTACGTCCATCGTCAAGCAACATGGAGTACATATCTCAATCCACATCAATGATGCTGAAGTAAAAGTGGTTGAGAACTTCAAGTTCCTTGGTTTAATATTGCTAATGATCTGTCATGGATGAACCACTTTAATGCGGAGGCCAAGAACGCACTCTAATGCCTCTACTTCAATGGGGTGCTGAGAAAATTTGGTATGCCCCACCTTAGTCAATTCCCATTCTCCCCTCTCCTGTCAGGCAGAAGATACAGAAGCTTGTATGCACACACCATCAGTCTCAAACTGCTTCTTCCCCTCTGTTATCAGACATCTGAATGGTCCTTCCATAAGCTGGTGTATTGACCACTTCTCCTCTACCTCATTTCAGACATTAGACTTTGCCTCTAGAACTGTTGTACTTTAATGCTGAGAACCATATTCTGCGCACTTGATCTTTTCCTTAGCATTACTTACTGTACATGAATTTGGGTTAATTATATGTATATGTAGTATAACCAGATTTGACTGGATAACATGCAAAACAAAGATTTTCACTGCACCTCATGACAATAGTAAACCTCAGCCTAATTTCAAAAATTGCCACATTCATAGTTTTACCTTTCATTTTCTACAGTTACTGTATATTGTTAGATATAAGGAAGGAATAATGTTTCCACTTTAACCCTATTTTAATATCCTTGAAGAATGGTGTTTAATCCAGTATGGTTATATGTAAACACTGGCCACAAAAATCTTGCTTGTGCCACCAATTTTTCTCATGCTACATTTGTGGGCAATGTCCTAAATCCTTTATTGTTTAGGAATTACTGCATTTATTTACTGCATTTATATGTATTTCTCTCTGCACATTGTAACTTATGAATGCACTGCAGCTTAAATGTAAAATGTGATCAAGTTCCTAACATATGATGAAATTATTTATATGATCTTTATCCTCTGTTTTATGATTTATGATTTATACTAAATGGTATATAGAGCAAACACTTCTATCACGGTCCTCAATATGTATATTCTGTCTGGCTTTCACCATAACAGTACCCAGTGCACCAAATGTTATCATTTTCATTGGCATCTTTAAAACGAGTATCCCATTTAGAAGGTTGAACGAGCAAAATAATTTTATTTTGCATTGGAGCTTGTGGACCCCTGTACCGCATGCTTACCAATGTGATCTTCTTCTAATGTGACATGTTTAGTGATGTAGCGTGTTTAATACACTAATCAGATCAACCAAATCTTGAAAATATTTGTACCAGATGTGCATAAGTAAAGATTTAAATTTCCAAGAAACATTTAACTTTGATGATTAAAAGCCTCGTTAGATTCTGAAACCAAGGCTAGGAATTTCTTTGGAATGCGTCCATCTCTGCTAACATAAGCTCACCGTAGGAGTAGTGGAAACATCTATTTATCTAGATAAACAAAACAGAAATGGAGTAAAAGCCAAGGTCAAAGCTGAGTAAGTTGTTAAACTTTAAAGTTCATTATTGGATTGAAGGAATTAGTGGGAAATGACGCAATTGATTTTCTGGTAGAGTGAAATGCTTCCTGGGGTTTCCAGTCTATCATTAAAATTCACAACACTTTTGGTGACACTGGCTGGAAAGATTTGTACTTATGCAGATGATTTTGTGTAAGTGAATCATTAATAGGGATTAATTTCCCAAGATAGCTAAGGCAAACTAGTTGTAAAATTATCCCTATTGAACTGCACTAACATTTTAAATTATTTCGTTAAATTATCTGTTTTTTTGTGAAGTCTACTGGCTCTGATAATGTTTGACCCTAATGTGGCTGTAATAACACGATTACGCTTCAGCTTTGGCCTTTTTAGCATTCAGGTGAAAAGCCTTTTAGCATTAGGTAGATGCTGCCTCAGCTAGATCTCTTCACCTCAATGGTCTTGTGCCATTGATCATCCTGGAAGTAGAGGAGATGAGGTGGAACAGTGCAGGACTGTCTCAGTAAACCTACATTTTGTTCATTTATCTACTACCATCTTATTCAACAATTATTCTGTTACCCACTTGAATCTTTTCCTCAAGTATCCTTATGGAGCCAGTTAACCTTCAATTCATTGAGCACGCTAGACACATCTATTTCACTGGAATCTAAAGAGTGGACATTCCTAACTTTGGGATTCTGCTGTTCACTTAGCCAATCAGTTCTTGTTTAAATTCTACCTTTGCAACTCATTTAGATGCTAATTTGTTTTCCTGGGGGTTTTAGTGGTCTAGCCTTCATAATATTTGTGAGATTTCAGCTTAATTTCCGAGAATATCTCTAGGGGAAATTGGACAAAGGAGTATAACTAACTGTATCATTCTAGCGTGAACCTTTTATCTGTGTCACATTGAATAGAGTTGACTATTAGGGGAATTTAAACACTGTATCTAAGACATTTAATACTGTAGTTGGCAAAAATGAGGCCCCTATGTTATTCTGAACTACTTGCAGAGGAGTTGAAGGATATCGAAAAGTATATTTTGAACAAAGATTTTCAACTCACACTTTTCATTTTTCATCTACTGAGAGAAGCACTGAACACAAAACCATTGTTATTTGCTGTAAATTAAAGTGAACGCTAGATATGCAAGATAAATTGTTTTGTATATTTATACATAATTTTATAGTTTATTTGATTACAAAGGCCTTAGACATCTGATAATGTGTATTTAAATGTTCAAAATAAATTGTTTTGTCCCTTTCTACATTCTTTGTGTTTTATCTGTCTAGGAAGACCCTGGGATAGTTAGAAAACAATTTCAGAAAATTTGCAGTAATTTTGTGAAGATTATCTTTAGTATAGTTCAATGTGTTGTCACAAGATGATAATAAAAATACTTCAACCTCAAATTCCACTGAAAATGTCACTGCTTTTAGAAGCTGAATTTATGGCAGTCCAATTGCTTGTTGAATGTACAAGAACAGATTTATCCTGAATGTAAGAATGTGATACCACGTAATGTATAGGAGTGTTACAATGTTTAGCCAAGGCCAATGATGTTAAATGTAATATTTTTTACTTTATCTGAAAAATATTCAGAGTATTCTAACACGTAATGAAATCATTGTTATCAAATTGGCCTTTTGGTCTGAAGAAGGTTTCGGCCCGAAATATTGCCTATTTCCTTCGCTCCATAGATGCTGCCACACCCGCTGAGTTTCTCCAGCACTTTTGTCTACCTGGCCTTTAATAATTACATTTGGAACAAGTTGAACTAGAATACTAAACTTCCACTGGGATCATGTTGTAGTTGACCTGATGCAGCCCTAATTTAAAATGACTGAATGTGCATTATTGTATTGAGTACTGCTTTCAACCAACTCCAACTAGGCTGTTTAGTATATGGCATTAACTGGGTGCAATTTCAATGATCAACAACAGTAGCTGAAACTAATGGGTGCTAAGTGTGTGTGCGGACGGGACATCGAAGGACGAGAAGCCAAAACTAAGAAGTGGAAGCCAAAATACCAAATGGAAACGACGCCAAAAAAAGCCAAATAACCGAACGGACATGACGCTGAAAAGCCAAATAACTGAAAGGGCACGACGCCGAAAAGCCAAATAACTGAAAGGGCATGAAGCCGAAAGGATACGAACCCAAAGAGACTCCAGGCCGAAAGGACAATACGCAGAACGGTCATGATGACGTAAAGCCGCCGAACGGACATGACGTCTCCGGGGATGGGATTTGTCCAAGACCTTGTCAGCGATTGGTCCAGACCCCTACGTCCCTCACATCACTGGCCGGGGTGACGGGAGGGGATTTTTAATTTTCCTTCACCGCTTTTGGACTTTCCTGAATATAAAATAAAACCCAGTGTGATTGAAACTTTCGGTTGATTTAACAAAATGATAATCCAAATTGGATTACAGCGTTACTGTTGGAGTAAATATCTATGGATCCAATTTGGATTATCATTTTGTTAAATCAACTGAAAGTTCCAATCACACAGGTTTTTTTATATTCAGGAAAGTCCAAAAGAGGCGAAGGAAAATAAAAAATAAAAAACACCCTATTGTCTCCCCCGGCCAGTGATGTGATGGACGCAGGGGTTTGGACCAATCGCTGACAAGGTTTCGGACAAATCCCATCCCCGGAGATGTCGTCCGTTCAGCGGCTTTTCAATGTCATGTCCATTCTGCGTATTGTCCATTCGGCGTGGAGTCCGTTCAAGTTTGTATCCTTTCGGCGTTGTGCCCTTTCGGTTATTTGGGCATTGTGTCCGCTTGGTTATTTGGCTTGTCGGCATATGTCCGTTCGGTATCTTGGATTCTACCTCTTCGCTTTGGCTTCTCGTCCTTCGACGTCCCGTCCGGGTACCGCTAATTGAAGACAAAACCTGCATCCCCTAAAGGGGAAAGGCTCAGTGACTCCAGATCCAGAATAAACCAATCACTCACTCCTCCTTGAATGTGGTGTAGCTGGTTGAACTGCTGCCTCACGATATCAAAAACCCAGCTTTGATCCTGAGCTCGGGTGCTGCTTGCGTGGTATGCACATTCTCACTATCATTGTGTCGGTTTACTCAGGGTGCTCTGGTTTCCTCCCACATCCCAAAGACGCACGGGTTTGTTGGTAAATTGGCCTCTAGGTTTCCCCTAGTATGTAGGGAGTAGTTGCGAAAGTGAGATGACATTGAACTGGTGTGGCTGAAGGTCCTGTTTTCATGCTGCATCTTTTGATCAAAAAACAAACTGGAATGAAAGTGGGTATCTAATCCCATGTGAAATGGAGAAGATGGCGAAATAAAAGAGGCAATTATAACCTCATTTGAAGCTTTGTCACATTCTACCACGGTGTGAATTTTCAACCCCTTCCTTTGCAAGCTTTAAATATATACTAATAAGATTTTTTTGCAACCTTTATTGATTGCAAAAATAATTTAAACTCCAGGTGGAATAGGAGCCAGGAGTTTGATACCTTTCATGAATTGAATCTTGTCATCGAAGTACCAACTGGTTCAATGCATTAACCAAGATGTATGTAAATGCTGATGGATTAGCCTCCTGTCAAGTCACAGCTGAAAACAGTGCTTAAATAAAACAATATAACCATAACCATATAACAGTTACAGCACGGAAACAGGCCATCTTGGCACTTCTAATCCGTGCCGAACACTTACTCTCCCCTCCCCCCCCCCCCCCACCCCCCCACACACACACCCCCACCTGCCTGCATAATAAAGACCATAACCCTCCATTCCTTTCCCGTCCATATACCTATCCAATTTATTTTTAAATTATAAAATCGAACCTGCCTCCACCACTTCCACTGGAAGCTCATTCCACACAGCTACCACTCTCTGAGTAAAGAAGTTCCCCCTCATGTTACCCCTAAACTTCTGTCCCTTAATTCTCAAATCATGTCCTCTTGTTTGAATCTTCCCTACTCTCAATTGAAAAAGCTTATCCACGTCAACTCTGTCTATCCCACTCATAATTTTAAAGACCTCTATCAAGTCCCCCCTTAAACTTCTGCGCTCCAAAGAATAAAGACCTTTCTTGTTCAACCTTTCTCTGTAACTTTAGGTGCTGAAACCCAGGCAACATTCTAGTAAATCTCCCCTGTACTCTCTCTATTTTGTTGACATCTTTCCTATAATTTGGCGACCAAAATTGTACACCATACTCCATTATTGGCCTCACCAATGTCTTGTACAATTTTAACATTACACCCAACTTCTATACTCAATGCTCAGATTTATAAAGGCCAGCACACCAAAAGCTTTCTTTACCACCCTATCTACATGAGATTCCACCTTCAGGGAACTATGCACATTTATTCCTAGATCCCTCTATTCTACTGCGTTCCTCAATTTGCTACCATTTACCATGTACATCCTATTTTGATTTGTCCTACCAAGATGTAGCACCTCACACTTATCAGCATTAAACTCCATCTGCCATCTTTCAGCCCACTCTTCCAAATGGCCTAAATCTCTCTGGAGACTTTGAAAATCTACTTCATTATCCACAACACCACCTATCTTAGTATCCCCTGCATACTTACTAATCCAATTTACCACACCATCATCCTGATCATTGATGTATATGCCAAACAACAGTGGACCCAACGCAGATCCCTGTGGCACCCCACTAGTCACCGGCCTCCAACCTGACAAATAGTTATCCACCATTACTCTCTGGTATCTCCCATTCAGCCACTGTTGAATCCATCTTGCTACTCCACTATTAATACCCAACAATTGAACCTTCTTAACCAACCTTCCATGTGGAACCTTGTCAAATTCCTTACTGAAGTCCATATAGACAACATCCACTGCTTTACCCTCGTCAATTTCCCTAGTGACCTCTTCAAAAAATTCAAGAAGATTGGTCAAACATGACCTTCCAGGCACAAATCCATGTTGACTGTTCCTAATCAGACCCTGTTTATCCAGATGATTATATATATTATCTCTAAGTGGCCTTTCCATTAATTAGCCCACCACTGACGTCAAACTAACAGGTCTATAATTGCTAGGTTTATTCTTAGAACCCTTTTAAAATAATGGAACAACATGTGGAGAACATGGATGGGGCTGGACACCCAGAGGTAGAATCACAATGCACAACTGATTCAATGCAGGCCATACGAAAATTCACAACTGTAGCACTGAGCGAATACTATTTACCAAGATAATAGCTTGTTCCATCGTCTTTTCCTACTTTTGTTCCTTTGGTGTAACCTCAATATGTCACTGGAAGGAGTGGAGAGGTGTAGAGATGTCTTCTATGCATGGTGGCTCACCAGGGTATCTAGGTCCATCACGTAATGTCCATGGAAATGTCATTCTTGAGATCAATGGTTGATCTACTTGAAATGAACAAAATCCTGATGGGGCTAGATGTAGTCATTTGCCTCTAACCTAGGGTCATGGTCTCATAATAAAGTTTGGACACACACACAAATGAAATGCTGGGGAATTTCTTCATCCAGACTATAATGAATCTGCAGAATTCCTTTCTTGGGGAGGGGGAGGGGGAGGGAGGGGAGGGGGGGGGGGGGGGGGCTCCAACACTCAGTACTCAGTACATTCAAGATGGAGATTGATAGATTTTAAGGTATGAAGGAAAATATGGGTGCAAGGGCTAGTGCAGGAAAGTGGCACTGATGGTTTCAATGGGGAAGACGGCATCGAGATGAATGATCTAAACTAGCGTATATGTCATGTCTCAGGACAGAAGTGAGGTGCAGATTTAACAACCTGACATACTTAAAGTCCTGGGACTGAACAGATGAGCCGCTGTCATAATGCACTGCTCTACACTTGCCTGATAACCCATCCCTCACAGCTCATATGCTACACTATTCATATACTACACTTGTACTTTTGACCACACTCCAAAATTCACACCCTCGTCTCCAACCTTATATGCCATTCGAAGAAAACAATATACAGGACACTTAATAATGCGCGTCTGCCTTTTGCTGGAAGTTGTACACAATCACTTTTTATCACAGCAAACTAGAGAGTGCAAGGATTGGAAACCAAGTCATATATCAGTGCTAAATCAATCAATCAATCAGTTTTATTCGTCACATTGCACATAAAGTGCAAGTGAAATGAATTTGTCAGCAGCGATACAATGATAAAGAACACACAATACACAATAAACATTTAACACAAACATCCACCACAGCATTCATCACTGTGGTGGAAGGCACAGAAATTGGCCAGTCCTCCTCCATTTCACCCGTGGTCGGGACCTCAACCCTCCGCAGCCGTCGCTGCGAGCGTCCAGGTGATAAAAGGACAAGGTAAAAGTCCAGGTAAGTCCAGGATCGGCTCTTCCCCACCAGAGACCGCAGCTTCAGGCTGGTGTAGGCCGCAGCCCGGCGGTCGAAGATTTAAAGTTCGCGCCGCAGCCAGAAGCACCGCAGACCGCAGGGCCGACAGACGAAGCTCCCCTCCAGGGATCCCCGCCGATGGTAAGTCGCCACCGCGCCCGCGGTAGAAGTCGGCCGCGGGCTGGCCGATGGAGCTTCTTCTTCCCCCCGGGTCCCCCACGAGGGATCCCGGGCTGCAGACGCCGCGCCAGCTGGAGCTCTGCAGACCACGGCCTCAGGCTGCCGCGGGCCAGCGAAACAGAGCGCTCCCCTCTGGCGAGCCCCAGCGAGGGCTCACCCGCTCCACGCCGAGAGTCCACACTGCGCCCACCGCTGAAGCCCCAGTCGCGTCTCTGGGAAAGGCCGCGCCGATCCTTGCTGTTAGGCCACGGGGGAGGTGACTTGGAAAAAGTCGCCTCTCCGTGGAGGAGGCGACCAAAGCGGTTTCCCCCTCACTCCCTCCCCCCACACAAGACATACAGAGAAACATTAAAAACATACATTAAAACATACTAAAAAAACAAAAAAAAGCAGGAAAAAATGGACACGCTGCTGACAGGGTGCTGGCTTGCAGCGCCCCCACCGGCCACAAGAAGAGTATTGGCCATTATTGGGGTAAAGAAAACAAGATACAAACTGGAGCAAATCCTTCTCGCCAATCTTCTTCCTAGCCATTTCTGCATCTGTTAGTTCAGTATAGTTTAGAGATACAGCACGGAAACAGGCCCTTCGGCCCAGCTGGTCCGCGCCGACCAGCGATTCCCGCATATTAACACTATCCTACACCTACTAGGGACAAATTTTACATTTACCAAGCCAATTAACCTACAAACCTGTACGTCTTTGGAATGTGGGAGGAAGCCGAAGATCTTGGAGAAAACCCACCGCAGGTCACGGGGAGAACGTACAAACTTTATACAGACAGCACCCGTATTTGGCATTTGCTGTAAGACAGCAACTCTACTGCTGTGCCACCGTGACTGACATTAGTTTTCTCAATATAGCAGTTCTGACGAGTAAATTTCCTACCACGGATGTTAAACTCACTGGTCTATAATTCCCAGACTTTTCCTTGTAACCCTTCTTAAATAGGCACATTAGCCCCCCTCCAATCTTCCAGCACCTCACTCGTGCCTAATAACGATTCATCTATCATATTATTTTCCTTGAAATAATGTTCAAAATTTCCATTTCATAGTCATATCCTCTGATTCAAATTCAGTTATGGAAGATTACACCTTTTGATTTTAATTTCTATTTACTTCAATAGACGACTCTCAATTCATCCTTACACGTCATCACACAAAATCAAATTCACAGATTACACCACTCATTTCCAAAAACAGTCATGACCCTCTAACTTCTAACCACAAGGTATGAACCCATAATATGTTTGTCACATCAGTGTTTGTCTTTGACAAATCAATTAGGTGCAAAAGCAAGAACCTACATGTCAAAAAAATCAACTTTTTTAGTAAAATGATCCTTTATAATCATTGTAAATACTATCTGTAATATTTTTCTAGATAGTCACAACTAAGAAAGCAAAATAAAACAATTATCTCAGTCAACTGAATTGAGTGATGACTCTTCAATCAAGCCACAAAGTGCTGGTGATCACACTCACCCAGAGATAGCAAGATGACTGCATCCCAGCCGGATGGCGGTGGTGGCGGATGGAGGAGAGTGAACCATGCAGGTGAGTGGTCTGGGGAATTATCTCCCGTGCCCCCGGGGGGCACTCTGGCTCTTCCGAAATCAACTAAAGAGCATGGGGTCACATCAGTGGCTGTTGGAGGTGGCAGATGGAGGACAGGAGCATTGATGGTGAGCTGGCTGGGGCTCCCCTCCAGCACACACTGAGGTGCTCTGGGTATTTCAAGGTTGGCTACAAGCGATGCTGCAGTGCATGGAGCTGGAGCGATCAGAGGCACGGGTCGATGTGTCCGGATCGCTGTGCTCGTGGAGTTGGCCGCAGGAGACCCTGCAGCAGCTGGGTATCAATTGGATCAGGTGCCATTGAAGGCCCTATGAATGCCAGACAAGCATATGGAACGGACACGGCCTGCAGCAGCATGAAGCAGCAGTGCAGGGCACCTACATCATCGCCAGGCCACGCTTCAACCCAGTGCTGGGACAAGCAGGACATCAAGCCTTTAAGACCAAGTGAAGACTACATTTTTAAGAACTTTGAACATGAAGACTCTTCAGAAACATGGCAACTCTTGTCTACTGCCTCAGTGTGATCTATTATTCTTATGCTCTTGTGCTTAGGTATAATTGTGGTTATGTACAGTAAGAATTTTTAAAGAATTGTATGCAAAAAAGGCAGTTCACTGTGCCTAGGTACATGTGAGAATAAAATACCATTGAACCATTGGAAAGAGCAAGAAAGATTGTCTGAAGAAGGGTTTCGGCCTGAAACGTTGCCTATTTCCTTCGCTCCATAGATGCTGCTGCACCCGCTGAGTTTTTCCAGCTTTTTTGTGTACCTCAGATTAAAACATTGTTGTAAACAATTCCGAGGGAAAACATGTTTTGTGGAATATGATGTTAACATGAAAATTCTTTATCCAGTAGAAAGGCAGAATGAGGCCAATGTCTTAAATCCCCATGATTTCCAGTGCCCTCCATAATGTTTGGGACAAAGACCCATCATTTATTTATTTGCCCCTGTACTCCACAATTTGAGATTTGTGATTAAAATAAATCACATGTGGTTAAAGTGTACGTTGTCAGATTTTATTAAAGGCCATTTTTATGCATTTTGGTTTCACCATGTAAAAATTACAGCTGTGTTTACAGATAGTCCCCCCATTTCAGGGCACCATAATAACCATATAACAATTCAGCACGGAAACAGGCCATCTCGGCCCTACAAGTCCGTGCCAAACAACTTTTTTTCCCTTAGTCCCACCTGCCTGCACTCAATGTTTGGGATACATGGGTTCACAGGTGTTTGTAATTGTTCAGGTGTATTTAATTGCCTCCTTAATGCAGGTATAAGAGCTCTCAACACTCTCTTTTCTCCAGTCTTTCCATCATCTTTGGAAACTTTTATTGCTATTTATGTGCCAATGAAAGTCAAATAAGCCATTATGAGACTGAGAAACAGGTATACAACTGTTAGAGACATCAGCCAAACCTTAGGCTTACCAAAATCAACTCTTTGGAACATCATTAAGAAGAAAGAGAGCACTGGTGAGCTTACTAGTCGCAAAGGGACTGGCAGGCCAAGGAAGACCTCCACAGCTGATGACAAAAGTATCATCTTTAGAAGAAAGAAAAATCCCCAAACAACCTGGGCGACAGATCAGAAACACTCTTCAGGAGTCACGTGTGGATTTGTCAATGACCACTGTCCGCAGCAGACTTCATGAACAGAAATACAGAAGGTACACTACAAGATGCAAATCACTGGTTAGCCACAAAAATAGGATGGCCAGATTCCAGTTTGCCAAGAAGTACTTAAAAGAGCAACCACAGTTCTGGAAAAAGTTTTTGTGGACAGATGAGATAAAGATTAACTCATATCAGAGTGATGGCAAGAGAAATGTATGAAGGAGAGAAGGACAAGGTCCAAAGCATACCACCTCATCTGTGAAACACGGTGGTGGGGGTGTTATGGCCTGGGCATGTATGGCTGCTAAACGTACTGGCTCATTTATCTTCATTGATGATACAACTGCTGATGGTAGTAGCATAATGAATTCTGAAGTATATAGACACATCCTATCTGCTCAAGTTCAAACAAATGCCTCAAAATTCATTGGCCGGCGGTTCATTCCACAGCAAGATGATAGACAATAAACAATAGGTGCAGGAGTAGGCCATTCGGCCCTTCGAGCCATTCAATGTGATCATGGCTGATCATCTCCAATTAGTACCGCATTCCTGCCTTCTCCCCATATGCTATCTTTAAAAGCCCTATCTAGCTCTCTCTTGAAAGTATCCAGAGAACCGGCCTCCACCGCCCTCTGAGGCAGAGAATTCCACAGACTCACAATTCTCTGTAAGAAAAAGTGTTTCCTCGTCTCCGTTCTAAATGGCTTACCCCTTATTCTTAAACTGTGGCCCCTGGTTCTGGACTCCCCCAACATCGGGACCATGTTTCCTGCCTCTAGCGTGTCCAAACCCTTAATAACCTTATATGTTTCAACATGATGATACCAAACATACTGCCAAAGCAACAAAAGAATTTTTCAAAGATAAAAAATGGTCAATTCTTGAGTGATCAAGTCAATCACCCGACCTGAACCCAATGGACCATGCCTTTTATATGCTGAAGAGAAAACTGAAGGCGAGCAAAAGCTAAAGATGGCTGCAATACAGGCCTGGCAGAGCATCACCACAGAAGCCACCCAGCAACTGGTTATGTCCATGAATTGCAGACTTCAAGCAGTCATTGCATGCAAAGGATATGCAACAAAATAGTAAACATGACTACTTTCAATTACATGACATTGCTGTGTCCCAAACATTATGGTGCCCTGACATGGGGGGACTATGTCTACTATGTAGACTTTGCATAATTACACTGCTGTAATTTCTACATGGTGCAACCAAAATGTATAAAAATTCTTTATTAAAATTGGACAATGTGCATTTTAACCTCATGTGATTTTTTAAATTCTATTACAAATCTCAAATTGTGGAGTGCAGAGGCAAATAAATAAATGATGGGTCTTTGTCACAAACATTATGGAGGCCACTGTAATTGTCTAGCCCTATTTCTCTGAAAATATGTTGATAGTCATTTGTGACAGGGTTGTGGTAAATTGCCTTTTTTTGTGAATATGTGTTTATCGTGCCGTTTATTTGAGTAAATAACTTAAGGATCCTTGGTTCAATAATGGCAGTTACCAGAAACTGTCACAGGAAATAGTCCAGGCAATGTTAGTTTTAATCCTCAGCTGCCATACATTCATGTCTGTGGTCAGAAGAGTTTAAGCTCGAGAGAGTTGACAGAGTTAGCCCAAGTAAAAACTGGTGTGTGGCTGCAACACTTATAAAAGCAGTCACAGCAAGATTGGAGGAAATAACATTATCTTGTCCCTGCACACGGAAACATTGAAGACCAGCATGCTCCATTTCCTCAATCTTTCAAGACATCACCAGAACATGACATTCCCATATGCGTTTTCCAATAATACTGCAGCCCACTCATAAGGGCATAAGTGATAGGAGCAGAATTAGGCCATTTGGCCCATCAAGTCTACTCCACCATACAATCATGGCTGATCTGCAGACTAAGTGTGAACTAGGCAACCATTTCACTGAACACATGCTAAGTCTGCCAAGGCCTACCAGACCTCACCCATTTTAAGTCCCCATTCTCATACTGACTTCTCCCCTGCTCCAATCAGTCTGAAGAAAGGCCCCGACCTGAATCATTGTCTATCCATGTTCTCTAGAGATGCTCTCTGACCAGCTGAATTACTCCAGCATTTGTGTCCTTTTTTGGTAAATTAGCATCTGCAGTTCCTTATGTCAACATTTCATTTCACCGTGGTTACAATATGCAACATCTCGCACTAGGGGATGGCATTAAACAGCAGAAGGCAGAATTTTGGAACATGTAGACATTTAAAATGCATGACTTGCCATCAGTTCAGGAGACATGACCCTTCAGATTCTAGCTCACCACCTGTAGCTGAAGGGGGGAGGTGCAAATCCCACTTCTAGTTAGCCAAAGGTGCAGTTCCAGGATGTTTTCTTTCCAGTCCATTCAGACAATCACTCCTCTCGAATATAAGATGTTGGGGAAGGAAAAACTGCTTTACAGTATGGAGACCAAGTACGTTCTTGCAATTTTTTATGCTATTTTCACAGTAGGAATAGCTCACTTGCTATCGTGCTTAAAACAACAGTAGACATCTGACCACTTGAAAAATGGCATCTTCTCATAACTGATTTGTGAGTTGAAGGATTTCACTGCTGAGCACAGACAATAAACAATAGACAATAGGTGCAGGAGTAGGCCATTCGGCCCTTCGATCCAGCACCGCCATTTAATGTGATCATGGCTGATCATCCCCAATTAGTACCCCGTTCCTGTTTAAACTGATTTAAACCAGCATCTGCAGTTCCTTCCTACATACAGTAAACCAGGAGTCATAGCTCCAATGCAGCAACACTTCATCGGCAATGATCACAGGGCAGCCACAGTGGTGTAGCGGTAGAGTTGCTGCTTTACAGCAACGGAGACCCGGGTTCGATCCCGTCTACTGGTGTTGTCTGCACAGAGTTTATACATTCTCCCTGTGACTGCGTTGTTTTTCTCCGAGATCTTAGTTTTCCTCCCACACTCCAAAGACGTACTGGTATGAGGGTTAATTGGCTTGGTGTATGTGTAAAAGTCTACTTTGTATGTGTAGGAAAGTGTTAATGTGCGGGGATCTTTGGTCGGTGCAGACTCGGCGGTCTGAAGGGCCTGTTTCCGCTCTGTATCTATAAACTAAACTGAACTATGGTGCGGATCAATTGGAATGATTTTACTGATGTATATCTGTTGCCAGTGACAACCAAAACTGCTGAAACTGCCTCTAGAACCAGAGACCAAAGCCTCAGAATAAAAGGACGTACCATTTGAAAGGAGATGAGGAAGAATTTATTTAGTCAGAGAATTGTGTGCGCGATTTTGGCACCTTTGAGGAGGGAGCGGGGTTAAACGCGTTTTTTTCCTATCTTGTCCTGGATTATATTTGATTGGAGTGCAAGCTTTTGCTGAAGAATCGTTCCGACGGGCGTTCTGTGTGAAATATTTTTTTAATCGCCCAACTAGCTCAGTGCTGGAGTCATTTTAAAATCAGCTTCTAAAGTCGTCAACGCCGACAACAGGGACAGATTTCAGGTAGGGGACAGGCAAACGAAAGCCGTTTATTTTATGTATAAAAGTGGTCCTTAAGATGCCTTTAGTTCACATTTTAAGTTGCAAAACGGTGATTGAGTCCCCATACGAACCAGCAGTATTTTTGCTGCAGATATGGGGGTCTATATCACCATAAACCGCAACGTTCCAAATGGTCGCGTTCCAGAAAAAAACACTCGCAAGATGATTTAAATGGCCATAAATTTACAGGTATTAAACATTAAATTCCTGCCATTTGGCCTAAAATCCATGACAATGAGATTTAAAAATTATGTTATATTGTGAATTCTTGTGTGAATGTTATTTGGACACTTAGGCTATTTAAAAATGTTAATCTAGTCTTAAGAAATTGATAGATGTTTAGTTCTAGTAATTGAATTTTGTAATTAGCTACAATTAGGTAACTAACTAATTATATGCTTTAATTTCAAGTCATCTAAGTAAGATTGTTTCATATTTGTTTCATAATGCTTCAATCTACAATAACTGAAAATTTCTTTCAGTTCTCTTAATTTTTAAGAAAGTTATGGCCATTTGACTGTACTCGATCACAGCTTTTGCGTTAAGTCAATGGAAAAGCAATAGGGAACAAGATGCTAATTTCCGAGTATGAAAATGGCCATAACTTTTTTAATACTGAAGATATGAAAGTGAATTAGGTGTCAAATTAAACTTATTTTTATGCTTTATCTGATGGGATAAATTACAGACTTGATTTTTTAAATCTCAAAATTTTGTAACATTGCTACACAGAAGGTTGTGCAGGCCGTCAATGGATAATTTTAAGGCAGAGATAGATAGATTCTTGATTAGTAAAGGTGTCAAGGGTTATGGGGAGAAGGCGGGAGAATTGGGTTGAGAGGGAAAGATAGATCAACCATGAATGAATGACGGAGTAGACTTGATGGACCGCATGGCGTGATTCTGCTCCTATAACATGAACTTGTTAACTAACTAAATAAATTCCTTTGGAGCCTGACAATTAAAGAAAGGTTGTCTAATTTGAAGAAGTTCTCCTCAAATCTCCGACAGTTCTTTGGCTCTTACTGCTCTCCCTCTGTGATCCCTGCTGCTCCACAATCTTATTATCCACCTACCAGACCTTTTCTTGCTCCCACCTCTCTATTCCAGCTTTCTTCCCCACTACAGTCAGTCTGACGAGGAGTCCCAACCCAAAATGCTGTCTGTCCATTTCCTCCATAGATGTTGTCTGACCCACTAATTTCCTCCAGCACATTGTGTTTTACTCAAATTGATGTGCTGATTACTTTTGTAGAAGAGAGCTTTTGAGGTGAGCATTTTTTCTTCATTGGTAGATTTTCCTTTTGTCAGAGCCTGTAACCCTATAGGAGTCTTCCATCAGTTCCCCCCTCCTACCCCCTCCACTATGATTCACAGCAAGAGGTTTTCAATAGCATGAACATGCAGTAAATCACCTTCAAGCTTGCCCCACCATTCAATACGACCATGGAGGAAGTATTCCAAGGCTCATCTCCTCATCTGTACCAGATCCCCACAGATCTTGTTTGCCCAATCTTTCAAAAATGATTCAACCCCCTTCTAAAATAACCCCAATGACCAAGCCTCCACAACCTCTGGGTTGGACCAATTCCAGAGATTCTCCACCCACTCCAAAGAAATTCCTAAATGACCAGTCCCTTATCATAAAACATGTACCTTCATTCAAGAATCTCTGACCAGTGAAAATATTTCAACCCCAACCCGGTCATAACCTTTTAGGCTCTTACATGTTTTCAACTAGATCATCTCTCATGTAACATGGAGGGGAATAGCAAGACAAGGTAGAGAATGCTATGGGACATATTTGATAATAGCATTAGGTCCTTGTAAGAATTTACAAAGTTTAGGGTAAACCTTCCTGAGCATGGCTTCGTTGGAAGTAAAGGAGAGGTGCGATTACTGAAACATAGAAACATAGAAATTAGGTGCAGGAGTAGGCCATTCGGCCCTTCGAGCCTGCACCGCCATTCGATATGATCATGGCTGATCCAACTCAGTATCCCGTACCTGCCTTCTCTCCATACCCTCTGATCCCCTTAGCCACAAGGGCCACATCTAACTCCCTCTTAAATATAGCCAATGAACTGGCCTCGACTACCCTCTGCGGCAGAGAGTTCCAGAGATTTACCACTCTCTGTGTGAAAAAAGTTCTTCTCATCTCGGTTTTAAAGGATTTCCCCCTTATCCTTAAGCTGTGACCCCTTGTCCTAGACTTCCCCAACATCGGGAGCAATCTTCCTGCATCTAGCCTGTCCAACCCCTTAAGAATTCTGTAAGTTTCTATAAGATCCCCTCTCAATCTCCTAAATTCTAGAGAGTATAAACCAAGTCTATCCAGTCTTTCTTCATAAGACAGTCCTGACATCCCAGGAATCAGTCTGGTGAACCTTCTCTGCACTCCCTCTATGGCAATAATGTCCTTCCTCAGATTTGGAGACTAAAACATTACGCAATACTCCAGGTGTGGTCTCACCAAGACCCTGTACAACTGCAGTACAACCTCCCTGCTCCTGTACTCAAATCCTTTTGCTATGAAAGCTAACATACCATTCGCTTTCTTCACTGCCTGCTGCACCTGCATGCCTACTTTCAATGACTGGTGTACCATGACACCCAGGCCTCGTTGCATCTCCCCTTTTCCTAGTCGGCCACCATTTAGATAATAGTCTGCTTTCCTGTTTTTGCCACCAAAATGGATAATCTCACATTTATCCACATTATACTGCATCTGCCAAACATTTGCCCACTCACCCAGCCTATCCAAGTCACCTTGCAGTCTCCTAGCATCTTCCTCACAGCTAACACTGCCCCCCAGCTTAGTGTCATCCGCAAACTTGGAGATATTGCCTTCAATTCCCTCATCCAGATCATTAATATATATTGTAAATAGCTGGGGTCCCAGCACTGAGCCTTGCGGTACCCCACTAGTCAGTGCCTGCCATTGTGAAAAGGACCTGTTTACTCCTACTCTTTGCTTCCTGTTTGCCAGCCAGTTCTCTATCCACATCAATACTGAACTCCCAATGCGGTGTACTTTAAGTTTGTATACTAATCTCTTATGTGGGACCTTGTCGAAAGCCTTCTGGAAGTCCAGATACACCACATCCACTGGTTCTCCCCTATCCACGCTACTAGTTACATCAAAGAGATCAAGATCAAATACCACACAGATTTCAACATGGCACTGAAGGTTATCACAAAGCTAACAGAAGAAGGATGGGTTATAATCTGTGTTTCATCACTCAGATCACTGGGCTTTTCGCAGATAAACAGCAGACCTTTCAGTGGAACAAAAACCAGTTGCTGGAACCAGAAACAGGAATGTTTCGATACACACACATCAGTATAGCTCACCAGTAACACCAAAAGGCCCTGTACTTAACTGTTTCACTTTCTGCAAGAGAACAGGTAACAATGTGTAACTGCTTTGTTTAATTTCATTTAGTTTATTATTATTGTTATGTACACCGAGGTACAGTGAAAAGCCTTTGTTGGATGATATCCAGTTCAAGAATAGACTATACATAATTCCAATCATGTCATCCACTGTGTACAGATATAATATAAAGGATATAACATTTAGTGCAAGCTAAAGTCTGAATAAAGATAGTTCAAAGATTTCCAATGAGGGAGATGGGAGATCAGGTCAAACAGCATTGGTAGGAAAGGAAAGGTTGATGTTTCAGGTCAAAACCGTGGACCAGAACTGAGAGTGGTGAGGAGAGATAGCCAGTACAGAAATTTTGCTTCTTTACCACTGTGGCCAATTGGGCTGTCACCCGCATCTACTTCAGCTTTAGACCTCCATTCTCAGCCCATCTCCCTGCAGGCAGAACAGAACTATCTCTGTCTAGAGGGACGTGGGGTGAAGCTTTAGTTTCTCCCTCCAACTGTTTTTTAATGTGAATTCTGTTATTTTATGCATGTATCTATCCAAATGCTGTTAGTGTATCTACCTCAATGACCTCCTCTGGCAGCTTGTTTCACATACCCATTCATTGCCACAGAAAACTGTGGAGGCCAAGTGAATTGATATTTTTAAGGCAGAGATAAATAGATTGATTAATACGTGTGTCAGGGGTTATGGAGAGAAGGCAGGAGAATGGGGTTGAGGGGAAAAGATACATCACATTGACGACTGTATTGGTGCTACCTCCTGCACCCATGCAGAGCTCACTGAACATCCATTTCACCACTAACTTCCATCCGGCACTCAAATTCACTTGGACCATTTCCGACATCTCCCTACCATTTCTAGACCTCACTATCTCCATCGCAGGTAACAAGCTACTGACCGACATCTACTACAAACCCATTGAATCCCATGGCTACACTTCTTCCCTCCCTACTTCCTGTAAGGACTCTATCCCCTACTCCCAATTCCTCCGTCTACGCCGCATCTGCTCCCAGGATAAGGTGTTCCAAACCAGGGCATTGGAGATGTCCTCATTCTTTAGGGAACGGGGGTTCCCCTCTTTGACTATAGATGAGGCTCTCACCAGGGTCTCCTCTATATCCCGTAACTCCAGCTCTCACTCCCCATCCCCCCACTCATAACAAGGACAGATTCCCCCTTGTTCTCACCTTCCACCCTACCAGCCGTCACGTAAACAGATAATCCTCCGACATTTTCGCCACCTCCAACGGGATCCCACCACTGGCCACATCTTCCCATCTCCTCCCCTTTCAGCTTTCCGCAGAGACTGCTCCCTCTGTAACTCCTGGTCAATTTGTCCCTTCCCACCCAAGCCACCTCCTCCCCTGGTACTTTCCCTTGCACCCGCAGGAAATGCTACACTTGTAGCTTTACCACCCCACTCGACTCCATCCAAGGACCCATGCAATCTTTCCAGGTGAGGCAGAGGTTCACCTGCACCTCCTCCAACCTCATCTATTGCATCCGCTGCTCTAGGTGTCAGCTGATCTACATCGGTAAGACCAAGCGCAGGCTTGGCAATCGCTTCGCCCAACACCTCCGCTCAGTTTGCATTAACCAACCTGATTTCCCAGTGGCTCAGCACTTCAACTGCCCCTCTCATTCCGAATCCGCATTTTCAGTCCTGGGCCATGGCCAGAGTGAGTCCCACCACAAATTGGAGGAGCAGCACCTCATATTTTGCTAGGGTAGTTTACACCCCAGCGGTATGAGCATTGACTTCTCCAATTTCAGGTAGTCCTTGCTTTCTCCCTCCTTCCCCTCCCTTTCCCAGCTCTCTCACAGCCTACTGTCTCTGTCTCTTCCTTTTGTCTTCCCACCGCCCCACCCCCACATCAGTCTGAAAAAGGGTCTCGACCCAAAACGTCACCTATTCCTTCGCTCCATAGATGCTGCCTCAACCGCTGAGTTTCTCCAACATTTTTGTTTACCTTCGATTTTATCAGCATCTGCAGTTCTTTCTTAAACACATCAGCCATGATTGAATGGTGGAGTAGATGATTGGGCCAAATGGTCTAATTCTGCTCTTATCACTTAATAACATGAACTTATACCCACCACCCTCATGCGAAAAGTTGCCCTTCAGGGTCCGATTAATCTTGTCCCACTAATTCAAGTTCTCTGGTTCTTAATTCCCCAAACCTGCGTAAAAGTCTCTACACTTTTGTCTCTTCTAAAGTCAACAATTAGCGACTTAAGGGCCTGTCCCACTTGCATGCAATTGCATGCGTTTGGCACGACCAAACGGAAGCGGAGTTCACGCGAAGTTCGTGCTAAGTACGCGCTAATTTCGTGCGTGACGTCATTTGCGTCATACTCAACAATCAGCTGGGCAGGAGGCGGGCCGACTGAATTTGGGCGTCGTGCGGTGACGTCATCACGCAACGCCACGCCGGGCGGTGACGTCATCGCGCAACATCACGCCCTAGGCGTACGCCATCAAGACACAGCGTATGCCGTCTCTAGGCTGCGTACGACCGCAATGCGCCTGTGTGCCGACAGGCTGTTGGCGCACAAAATTTTCAGACAGTGTAAAATTTTCAGAGCCCCGCGCGATGTCGGGACAGCCCCAACCCCATACGCACAACGCCAGTACCGTCCTGCGCGGCCATACACCCAGCGATTCATGCAATCGTGCAAGTGGACGGGTCCTGCGTCCGCACCATCCAATCAGATATCCATCTCCTCACTACTCTGACCACATTTGGTCGTCCTTCTCAAAGCGCTTCATCACATGGATGGGCCGACAGATAGCACAATGGGCTAAGAGTTCGGCTCGACCGGAAGGTAGCCAGTGCAAAGTGCATACTGTCGTTGCCCTTTAATTCACCCACCTTTGCTGTTGTTGGATGTAATTACGGCGGCAGGCGCGGGCAACCGCGACGCCCTGTTTCTGTCCTGGCACCATCCAATCAGACAATCCATTGTCTCCTTCCACTGACAATAATTAATTGAATCATTTCATTTTTGTGGACGACGTAATGGGCTAAGAGTTGTGGCGACCAAGCCGGTTCAAACAGCTTGAGTGTACTGTCGTTGTGTCCTTCTTCACCCAGCTTTGCCTAATCATGTTCACACCGCGATGTCTCCCTTTCAAGGGAGATGCCACTCTGTTGGTACTGACAATTATTGAGGCATTTCATTTCATTTTTTCATTTCATTTTCATTTCATTTCATTTCATGGATGATAGTGCCACCAGTTGGTAGTTATTGAGGCATATCACCTTACCCTAATTGGACACCTTTTGAAGTAACTGATGCCCTTTTAAACGAGGTGGGATCCTCAGACCTTTGATGATTAGAGGTTGAAGAGGTCGACAAAAACTCCAGCCAGGAGGTCCGCGCAGGTTTTAAGAACATGACCAGGTACACCATCTGTTCCAGATGCTTTCTGAAGATGAACCTTCACAAAGGTTCTTCTGATGTCAGCCTTGTTGATTGGGATTACAAGTCCATCAGGAGCTATGGGGCCCCAGGAAAGCACATCAGAGTTCTCCCTTTTGAAGCATGTGTACAACACATCTGGAAGTTAAACCTCGCTCTTGCTTGAGCTACCACTGGATTTCGCCTTGTAGGAAGTGCATACCATTGCTACTTAACGTCTGTCTCCCCCTTGAATTTAGAGCAAATCTGTCTCTTTGCCTTGTCAAAGAAACAGCCAAAGAAACGTAAGATTTTGAGTATCAACACAAGATGATTCTTTTGTTTAGTTTAGTTTAGAGATACAGTGCGGAAACAGGCCCTTCGGCCCACCGAGTCCGCGCCGACCAGTAATCCCTGCACACTAACACTATCCTAAACACTAGGTACAATTTACAGTTGTACCGAAACCAATTAACCTACAAGCCTGTATGTCTTTGGAATGTGGGAGGAAACTGGAGTACCCGGAGAAAACAGACAGCACCCTTAGTCAGGATCAAACCTGGGTCCCTAGCACTGTAAAACAGCAACTCTTAACGCTGCGCCACCCTGCTGCTGCCATTCTAATGTAGCAATCCAGAATATAGTAATGTTAATACTGGCCCTACCATATCCACTTCCTTATAAAGTCTTCAATCATTGTATGATTTAATTCAGTGCAAAGCTTAAAATTGAGGAAATTAGCCAATTTGAATGAAGGCTGTCATTGTTCTGAAATGTAAAACAATCAATTTGAAATTTATGCTTTTCCATTTTTTTAAAAAGTCAACAGAGTAAATGAATAACTTGCTATCTGTGTTTCAAGTTTGCCTGTACCAGGAGCAACATGCCTGCTGCTTGTGATTAATCCGTGGTGCGGCTTCAACTGATCGTTATCAGTGTGTAGTTTACCTACTGTGTGGCCATCATATCAGTCTCTCAGCTGCCAAATACAGCCATATAAAGTCATTTACAAGTTAGTTGCTTTTAAATCAAACGTTGAGTTCAAACTACATTTGTTACCCAACTCCTTATAGAATATAGAAGAGTACAGCACAAGAACAGATCCTTTGGCCCACAATGTCTGCATTGACCATGATGCCGAATTAATCTAATCCTTCTGCCTGCACATATCCCTCCGTTCAGTGAATATATATGTTTGTCCAAAAGCCTCTGAAAACCATGATTGTATCTAATTCCACCACTTTCAGTGGCACTCAGAGATGACATACTGGATGAGTGTTTGTCCACTGAGGCCATAAAGGTAAAGTTTAAAAATGAGAAAGGGATTGTACTGTAAGGGATTGGGATTGTACTGTAGGCTCCCCAATAGCAAGCAAGAGATAGAGGAACAAATATGTTGGCAGATTACTGAAAAATCTCAAAGCAACAGGATTGTCTTATTTAGACTAAAATGCTGGAGAAACTCAGCGGGTGAAGCAGCATCTATGGAGCAAAGGAAATAGGTGACGTTTCAGGGTCGAGACCCTTCTTCAGACTGATGTGGGGGTGGGGGGGGCGGGAAGAAGAAAGGAAGAGGCGGAGACAGTGGGCTGTGGGAGAGCTGGGAAGGGGAGTGGAAGGAAGGAGAAAGCAGGGACTACCGGAAATTGGAGGTCAATTTTCATACCGCTGGGGTGTAAACTACCCAAGCGAACTACGAGGTGCTGTTCCTCCAATTTATGGTGGGCCTCACTCTGGCCATGGAGGAGGCCCGGGACAGAAAGGTTGGATTCGGAATGGGAGGGGGAGTTGAAGTGCTAAGCCACCGGGAGATCAGGTTGGTTATTGCGAACTGAGCGGAGGTGTTGGGTGAAGTGATCGTGAAGCCTACGCTTGGTCTCACCGATGTGGAGCAACTGACATCTAGAGCGGCAGATGCAATAGATGAGGTTGGAATAGGTGCAGGTGAACCTCTGCGCACCTGGAAAGATTGCTTGGGTCCTTGAATGGAGTCAAGGGGGGAGATAAAGTGACAAGTGTAGCATTTCCTGCGGTTGCAAGAGTAAGTGCCAGGAGAGAGGGTGGTTTGGGTGGGAAGGGATGAATTGACCAGGGAGTTACGGAGGGAGCGGTATCTGCGAAAGCCGAAAGGGGAGGAGATGGGAAGATGTGGCCAGTGGTGGGATCCTGTTGGAGGTGGCAAAAATGTTGGAGGATTATTTGTTGTATGTGATGGCTGGTAGGGTGGAAGGTGAGGACAAAGGGGACTCTGCCCTTGTTACGAGTGGGGGGGGGGATGGGGAGTGGGAGCAGAGTTACGGGGTATAGAAGAGACCCTGGAAAGAGCCTCATCTATAGTAGAAGAGGGGAACCCCCGTTCCCTAAAGAATGAGGACATCTCCGATGCCCTGGTTTGGAACACCTCATCCTGGGTGCAGATGCGGCGTAGACGGAGGAATTGGGAGTAGGGGATGGAGTCCTTACAGGAAGCAGGGTGGGAAGAAGTGTAGTTCAGATAGCCATGGGATTCAGTGGGTTTATAGCAGATGTCGGTGAGCGGTCTGTCACCTGCGATGGAGATAGTGAGGTCGAGAAATGGTAGGGAGATGTCGGAAATGGTCCAGGTGAATTTGAATGCCGGATGGAAGTTAGTGGTGAAATTGATGAAGTCAGTGAGTTGTGTGTGGGTGCAGGAGGTAGCACCAATGCAATCGTCGATGTAGTGGAAGTAGAGTTCGGGGATAGGGCCACGGTTCGCCGTGATCAAGGATTGTTTGACGTACCCTACAAAGAGGCAGGCATAGCTGGGGCACATGTGCGTGCCCATAGCTATGCCTTGGATTTGGAGGAAATGGGAGGAGTCAAACAAAAAGTTGTTAAGGGTAAGGACCAACTCTGCTAAGCGGAGGAGAGTATCAGTAGACGGGGATTGGTTGATTCTGCGGTCGAGGAAGAAAGAGGTCTTTAAGACCCTCCTAGTGGGGGATGGAGGTGTAGAGTGACTGGACATTCATGGTGAAGATGAGGGAGTGGGGGCCTGGAAAACAGAAGTCATGGAGGAGACGAAGAGCGTGTGAGGTGTCTTGGACATAGGTAGGGAAGGATTTAACCAGGGGGGGATAGGACAATGTCGAGGTATGTGGAGATAAGTTTGGTGGGATACTAACAGGCAGAAACAATGGGTCTGCCAGGACAGTCATGTTTGTGGATTTTGGGGAGAAGGTAAAATCGGGCCATGTTGGGCTGGGGAATGATAAGGTTGGAGGCTTGGGAGGGCAGGGAGCCGGAAGTGATGAAGTCAGTGACAGTGTTAGAGATAGTGGCCTGGTGCTCGTCTGTGGGGTCATGGTCCAAGGATATATTTTGCATGGGTAGTTTACACCCCAGCAGTATGAACATTGACCTCCAATTTCAGGTAGTCCCTGCTTTCCCCTTCTTTCCCCTCCCCTTCCCAGCTCTCCCACAGCCCACTGTCTCCGTCTCTTCCTTTCTTCTTCCCCCCCCCACACCCCCACATCATTCTGAAGAAGGGTCTCAACCCAAAACGTCACCTATTTCCTTCGCTCCATAGATGCTGCCTCACCTGCTGAGTTTCTCCAACATTTTTGTCTACCTTTGATTTTCCAGCATCTGCAGTTCTTTCTTAAACAAAGGATTGTCTTATTTGATGACTTTAACTTCCCCAATATTGACTGGGGCTTGCTCAATTCTTAGATGGGGTCTATTTGTTATCTGTATCCAAGAGAGTTTCTTAAAACAGTATGTAGATAGTCCAAACAGAGAAGGGACATTCTGGACCTTGTTCTGGACCATAAGCCTGGCCAAATAATTGGTGTTACAGTGGAAGAGCACTTGAGGGATAGTGTTCACAACTTATTTTAGTTTAGAGATACTGCGCGGAAACAGGCCCTTCGGCCCATCGAGTCCTCACCGACCAGTGATCCCCACACATTAACACCATCCTACACACTCGGGACAATTTACACTTGCACCAAGCCAATTTACCTACATACCTATACGTCTTTGTAGTGAGAGAGGAAACCGAAGATCTCGGAGAAAACCCATGCGGTCATGGGGAGAATGTACAAACTCCATACAGACAGCCCCCCTAGTCGGGACTGAACCCGGGCCTCCGGTGCTGCAAGCATTGTAAGGCAATAAATCTGTTTTTAGGATAGGTTTTAGGATTATTTATAGGTTTTAGGATTATTTAAAATAGGGAGAAGGCTGGACCTTGTGGAAAAGTATTAAATTGGCGTAAGGCAAATTACAACATTATTAAGCAGGAGCTCGGGGGAGTACACTCGGAGCAGTTGTTATTGGGCAAGTCTATATCTGACATGTGGGAGTTATTTAAGGGCCAGATGATTGAAGTTCTGGACCGGCATGTTCCAGTCAGGAGGAGAGATAAGGATGGCAAAGTAAGAGAACAAAGTGATTATAAATTTGTCAAAAAGAAAAATAAATGCATGCAAGGTTTAAGAGGATGGAACCAGATAGGTCCTTTAAGGAGTAGTAAGAAAGGAGGAAATAACTTAAGCTGGTGGTCAGGTGAGCCAACCATGGCCCGAAAAGTATTTGCAAGTCAGATTAAAGAAAATGCATGATGTTTTATACCAACATAACAACAAAAGGGAAACCAGGACGAAGGTAGGACCACTCGAGGATAATGTGCTTGGTGCCAGGGGATGTAAGCGAGGTAGTAAGCCAGTACTTTGCATCTATTTTCACCAAGGAGGACATGGAGGACAGGGAGATAAGTGCGGAGAACTTAAGCGCAGTTTAAGATTAAGAAGGAGTAGGTGTTGGGGCTCTTGAAGAGCTTTAAGGTGGATAAATCCGTAGACCTGATGAGAGTTATCCCAGTTCATTGAGAGAGGCTAAAGAGGAGATTGTGGAAGATCTTTGTTTTCCCCTTGCCACAGGCAAGATCTTGGAGAACTGGGGACTTGCTAATGTTGTTCCTTTAATAAGAAGGGAAGTAGAGAGAATCCAGGGAATTAAAGGCCGATGAGCCTCATGTAAGTAATAGGAAAACTATTGGAGACGATTCTTCGGGATTGGATTTACTCCCATTTAGAAGATGAATTTTTTTTTAAAGCAGTCGACTATGTGAGAAAATGATAGAGGAAAGTATGTTATCAAAGTTAAGCACCTACAGGAGGTTTTACAATGGATTAAGAAACAGTTAACTAATGCCTGCCATACATTGGGCAAGAAATTGGTGGAATCCATTTGGTGAAACTTGGTGCAGAAGAAGGGTTTCGGCCTGAAACGTTGCCTATCTCCTTCGCTCCATAGATGTTGCTGCACCCGCTGAGTTTCTCCAGCATTTTTGTGTACCTTCGATTTTCCAGCATCTGTAGTTCCTTCTTAATCACCAAGGGTAATGATTGTCCATCAGTATGTTGGTTTTAATTTTGATATTATGTGCTTAAGCGAAACCAGAAAATAGAGAGGCTGGAACATGGAGCAAATTCATAAACCCTTTTGCCACCATGGAGCTAATAATCCATCCTCACTATGTGCTTTCTGGGCAAATTTGCTCCTAGGTAAATCCTTACAATAACAGTCATATCATATATCTGGTCACTGGTATGGCCTGGGGCTACTCTTAAATCCAATAATAGTCATCCTTTACTGGTGCACTGGCTCATTCATAAATTGCCACCATGCAATCCTACCTTTTAATGTCAAACTGCTGGGGATTTTCCACCCACTTCCCCACCACCATGGACTACCTGAACAAATGCTTCCCATCCCAGGGTGAAACTTGCAATTAACTTGCATTTATTCGAATCTAGTGTACTGTATTCAGTGTTCACAATGAGGTCTCTTCTACGTTTGGAGAAACCAAATATAGATTGGGCGACGGCTTTGCCACTTTCATGCTTCATCCCATTTCCACTCTGGCCTATTGTCTGTCGTCTCCTTTGCTGTTTCAACACAGAGTTGAGGAACAACAAATTATCTTCTGCCTCACCACATTGCAGCCATCAGGACTCAATATCAAAATCTCAATGTGCACTTTCTTTAAACCTGTATACAAACTGGTCATTTTGGCTGTCGTCCATCTGTGACTTTTGGCTCAGCATTTCTTCCTCTGTTCCAGTAGCCAAGCTTACTCTGTGCATCCCACAGGCTGGCTATTAGCAACACAGCTGAAGATCTATAATCTGCCTCGGACTGTTACATTTACTCAATTGGTCTCGTATTGGAGATACTTCATTTCTTCTACCGATCCCTCCACCACCTTAGCCTCGCTGCAATTACAAAAACATAATTTGCTTCTTTCCCAGTCTGAAAAAAGATCTCAAACATGAAACATTCATTTTATATATATTTCCACAGATGTTACCTGATCTGCTGATTTTTTCTCTCGCATTTTCTCTTCCTATTTAATAGTTCAATGGATCTTTATTATCGCATGTACCAAGGTACAATGATATTCTTCTTTTTTTACATACAGATTAGTAAGATTAATGTCATATATAAGTACAGAATGCATAGAAACAGCCCACAGAATCCATACGCAAGAGTCACCAGGTTTTGGCGCCATTTTCAAAGTCCCATCTGCAGCTGGCCATAAAGGCCCTTTTGCAGTGCAAGTCGCAACCATCAGTTCAGTTTTTATATTGATGTACAGAGGTCAGATTCTAACCAGTTTTAATTGTCATTGTCAGTGTAGATAGTATCAGCCATGATTGAATGGCGGAGTAAATGCCAAATGCCTAATCTAGAGCCCGTTCCTATCACTTATTGTCAGTGAATAAGTCATTTCCCTCAAGGAAAACCTCACCTGTCCACCTTTAACATTGCACTGGAAATACCAAATTCTGCCTGGGGGAATACCTCCTACAGACCACCTTTTCAGGGCACAGCAAAGGCAAGATCCCTGATTCTTATCGGCTCTTTGTCCAGCGTCTGCAAGCTTGCAACCATTCAGTTCAGTTTATTATATTGTCACATGTACCGAGGTACAGTGAAAAGCTTTTGTTGCATGCTAACCAGTCAATTTATTTTTAAGTGATAAAGACCTGCCTCCAACACTGGAAGCTCATGCACTTCTGAGGGGAGAAGAAGCATGAGGGAATGGATCAGAAGGGAGCTATAGATCAGCCATGATTGAATGGCGGAGTATCTCCTTGACTGATTTTGTTGCCAAATGGACCTAACCCACATTATAGCCCGTTCCTATCAGCTTCTATATCAATGTCATTTATGAAGGCTAGCATATAAAATTCTTTACCACCTGAGATTCCAAGGAACTAAACATAAGGTCAAAACCTAGTCAAAATGTCCTGCCAAGGTGTTAATGGAAAAGACGAAGTTGGAGAATTTGCACTGGAAATACCAAATTCGGGGGCAACCAGACAATTCTGCTCTGACTAGCCAATATTGGGAATACTTAGAAATGCATTTTGGTTATGAGGAAGGACAGCAGACTATTGCAGAGGTACATGGAAGCAAGACCAGGAACAGAAATGCTATGAATCAGAGAACTGTAAGGCTGAAAGTACTGTTCATGAGTTTTTGTGGCGCTTTCATAGATAATACACAGCATCTCAGTACCATATCCAAGAAGGCAATTTCTTTCAAAAGAAATAACTTTAAAGAGGTTATGAAATTAAGATTCAATAATCCTTGAGTACAGTCCTACAATCCTTCATGACCTGGAGACATGACTTTTGATTTTTCATGTATGCTTCTTTCACCTCATGATCCATGCTACTATCCCTTACCTCACATAATTCAAATCCTTCTCCTTGGTGAATACCGAAGATCAATAGCTTTTGGCTCTATAGCTGTCCACTTTGCAATTGCAATCTTAATGATCCTTTTGCTACAATATAGCTGTAATTTGGAATTTGGATATCATTTATCATTTCAGTCAGCCTGCTTTATTTAAGGTACACCTCACCTCTTAAAGAAGAAATATGTTATGGATTCAGCGCTTGGTTGATTTTAATTGGGCAATTCTAACGGAAGAACAGTGGCGCGGCTGTTGAGTTGCTGCTTTACAGCACCAGAGACCTGGGTTCAATCCTGACTATGGGTGCTGTCCGTACAGAGTTTGTTTTTCTCCCTGTGAACGTATAGGGTTTTCTCCAGGTGTTCCCATTTCATCCCACCAGGTTTGTAGGTTAATTGGCTTTGGTAAAACTGTCTCTAATGTGTAGTGTATGGGGTGATCACTGGCCGGCGCAGACTCAATGGGCTGAAGGGCCTGTTTCTTCATTGTTACTCTACGCCTCGGTACAGCAACAATAAACTAAACTCAAGCCGCTCTTTTTTCATCTGCCCAGCTTACTAATGAAAAAAAAATATATTTTCTAGGTGGAACACATATGCCATGAAGTCTGAACATCAGGGAAATGCCTTTCAACATCTGGCACATAGAATTTAACAACAGAAAATAACCTTTAAAAAATCAAACATTCATGCAATCAAAGTGATAAATAATAGAAGTTGGCCAGTTGGACTTAAACTAGCTTGTGATTCCTTCAGAAGGAATGATGCTGCTGGCCTGTCGAAGTAATGCAGGTATATGTGTGATGAATGGAATGATTTTCTGCAAATTTGTTTACTATTTATGGTGAGATACCATGAAAGTCTTAGTTCAGGGAAGAGAGTGCTAGACTTCAGGGTGAAATTGCATTTACACCTGCACTAATTATGCCAGGAGTGGTACCTTCAGTGGCTGTGGCTCTAGTCTTCCAGCGATGGCAAGAAAAACTGCTAAAGGAAAAGCAGAGAAGCATAACAAAGTCATTCAACTCAAGTTCATGCCAGCTCCTTATACTGCAATCCAGTCAGCCTCATTCCATAACCACCACTTCCTTGCTTATAGTTGTGCAAAATATTTCCACCCCCTTTTATCGATATATCCACCCCAATTTTTAAAAGCCTTGGTGGATTCAGCTCTGTTTCCAACAGCTTTTGAGGCAGCGGTTTCCAGATCATATCCTCTGAGCATATTGCCAGGAGAGGAAAGATGGGTGAAAAGGAATAAATGGAGAAGGAGCTACTGTTTATTTTTTGGGAGCAATAAAACTTCACAGGAGCTACATTTCTGAAGATTCCACCTCAGTAAACAGGTCCTCACAGGTTTCTGACATACCTACAGCTGTGAAGCCAGAACTACATTGGTGTTGCCATCAGAGCAACATTATGCTGAATGTTTTGCCTCTGGCTCTTTGCTGGCTGGTTGGAGACATAACTAACATGTTGAAATTTGCTTTGTTCTGCTAGTTCCTGAAGGTTCCGAGGCTCTGCTCAAGCAGAATCAAGAACTTAGCCTGCTTCTTGCAGAGAGAGCAGGAGTACCCTAACTTGATCGTGAAAACAGACTTTAGATTTTAGACTCTAGAGATACAGCACAGAAACAGGCCTGTCGGTCCTTTGGGTCCGTGCCTGCCTGCAATCCCCGCAATCTAACACTATCCTACAAACTTGAGACAATTTACAATTTTAACTAAGCCAATTATAACCAACGTCTTTGGAATGTGGGCGGAACTGGAGCCACTGGAGAAAACCCATGCAGGTCAGAGGAAGAACGTGCAAACTCCATACAGACAGCTCCTGTTGTCAGGATCAAACCTGGGTCTCTGGTGCTGGAAGGCAGCAACTCTACCGCTGTGTCACTGTGCTGCCGCAAAGACGAATAATTGCCCCTTTATCATAGAAGTTATAAAGTCATACAGCGCAGAAACAAGCTGCTTGGAATCCCATCTTGGCGCCTCATCAAGCACCTATTTACATCCCATTTTATTCTTCAAACATGCTCACCAGTTCCCCATAGAGTCTACTACTCACCTATATAATAGAACAGTTGAGATTAGTTGGCGAACATCCCAAATGTTATATCTCTGAGGTATGTGAGGAAACTGGAGTAGTTAGGGTAACCCATGCAGTCGCAGGGACAATGTCCAAACTCAACATGAACAACACTGAAGGTCAGAAGGTACACTAAATTGCTGGAGAAACTCAGCGGGTGCAGCAGCATCTATGGAGCGAAGGAAATAGGCGACGTTTCGGGTCGAAACCCTTCTTCAGACTGATGGGGGGGGGGGGGGAGAAGGAAGGAAAAGGGGAGGAGGAGCCCGAGGGCGGGCGGATAGGAGGGTGGGAGGAGATGGGAGATGGGAAGATGTGGCGAGTGGTGGGGTCACGTTGGAGGTGGCGGAAATGGCGGAGGATTATGTGTTGTATTTGCCGGCTGGTGGGGTGAAAGGTGAGGACCAGAGGGACTCTGCCCTTGTTGCGAGTGCGAGGATGGGGAGAGAGAGCAATGTTACGGGGTATGGATGAGACCTTGTTGTGAGCTTCATCTATGGTGGTGGAGGGGAATCCCCGTTCCCTGAAGAACGAGGACATTTCTGATGCCCTGGTATGGAATGTCTCATCCTTAGCGGAGTTGGTCCTCACCCTCAACAACTTTACATTTGACTCCTCCCATTTCCTCCAAATACAAGGCGTAGTTATGGGCACACGCATGGGCCCCAGCTACGCCTGCCTCTTTGTCGGGTACGTTGAACAATCCTTGTTTAATACGTACCAGGGCCCCATCCCCGACCTCTATCTCCATTACATTGATGACTGCTTTGGGGCCACCTCCTAAATACAACACATAATCCTCCGCCATTTCCGCCACCTCCAACGTGACCCCATCACTCGCCACATCTTCCCATCTCCCCCCATGTCTGCCTTCCGCAAAGACCGCTTCCTCCGCAACTCCCTTGTCAATTGTTCGCTTCGCTCCCGTAACACTCCCTCCCCGGGCACTTTCCGTTGCAACCGCAAGAAATGCAACACTTGTCCCTTCACCTCCCCCCTCGACTCCATTCAAGGACCCAAACAATCGTTCCAGGTGCGACAAATGTTCACCTGCATCTCCTCCAACCTTATCTACTGCATCCGCTGCTCTAGGTGTCAGCTGATTTACATCGGGGAGACTAAGCATAGGTTGGGCGATCGTTTCGCCGAACACCTCCGCTCAGTCCGCAATAACCAACCTGACCTCCCGGTGGCTCAGCACTTCAACTCCCCCTCCCATTCCCAATCCGACCTCTCTGTCCTGGGTCTCCTCCATTGCCAGAGTGAGCAACAGCGGAAATTGGAGGAACAGCACCTCATATTCCGCCTGGGGACCTTGCGTCCGGATGGCATTAACATTGAATTCTCCCAATTTTGCTAGCCCTTGCTGTCTCCCCCCTTCCTTAACCCTCTAGCTGTCTCCTCTCACCCTCCCAACCGCCCGCCCTCGGGCTCCTCCTCCTCCCCTTTTCCTTCCTTCTCCCCCCCCACCCCCATCAGTCTGAAGAAGGGGTTTGGCCCGAAACGTCGCCTATTTCCTTCGCTCCATAGATGCTGCTGCACCCGCTGAGTTTCTCCAGCAATTTTGTGTACCTTCGATCTTCCAGCATCTGCAGTTCCTTCTTGAACACTGAAGGTCAGGATTGAACCCGGGTTGCTGGAACTGAGATTTACCCTAATTGTTATCCTACTGTGTCGCACCTACAGTAAGTCCAAGAAAGCAGCACACTAGAAAGCTAGAAAGCTCCCGTAATTTTCTTGAAGTTTTTGTATGATCAAGTCCATGTCCACTGTGTTTTATTTACTTGTATTTGGTCTGTAGCCTTCTGTAGCCTTTTTTGCCTCGGCACCTTAAGTAATTCTCTGATGCTTTGTGAATGTACTGAGAGTATCAGCTTGTGCCACTATTCGCACACTGCATTTCAGACTCCAACTACCCTGCATGTGGGAACCCCCCCCCCCCCCCCACCCCCGCCCCCCCCCCCCCCGCCAGGTGTTGCCCGTTGAAAACTAGGGTAACAAGACTGCATCATTTTTTCAAGACTTTCCTCCGTTTTTCAGCACAACACCTCCAACAAGCTTCCAGTGGGAATGGAACTAAACTTCAGGAATAATAGAAAATTCTCCCACCTAACTCTAGAACCAAGGTCGCGTGATTCTCAATGGGGCAGCTGCAGTACACGTGCTCAGAGGCCAAGCTACAAGACATTGCTGACTCATTTAATAGAGCATTTACGAGAGGATGTGCCTCACATGCAACATTTGAAGACCATCCCACCTGCCCACAACAACAAATTTTGTGAGCCAACTCCCAGTGAAGCCAGAAATCAAATGGTGTAATTAACTGTCACCTTCAAGTGCACCAGTGCAACCTTTGGTCAATTGAGGGGCAAACTTTTTAAAGATCAAAGCTTCAGATCCCACACAAAACCCATGATCTTCTTGGTGTTCACTTGGTGATCACTGTTCTCCGTTATACTTGGATTATCTACAAATGGCAATGTCATGCCCGAAACAAAGTTCACCATCTGAATCTCCGCTGAATCCTCCAAATCTACTTGAAGGAAAAGGTGAATGTTGACCTCCTCTTCCATACCAATTTCCTCAGCATTTAGTACCTGATTAGTTCAGTCAACTATGTTGACCTGGCTACACCATTTGCATGTCTGACACCAGATTTTCAAAACTAACCATTTTGGGAAGAGTGATGGGAAGAGTAAACCAGGTGGACAGAGGAAAGGATTCAAGGTTATGTTGAAAATGTCTTTGAAGAATAGTAACATACACATTGACATCTCATAGCCTCTGCTTGGACTGGGGAGCGTGAGTTATAAAAATAAACTGGGTCAGTTAGGAATCTGCAGTGAATGAAGTGGAGGAGTGGTGGCCTTATCAATGGTTATAAAAATATGAGCAATGTAGATAATGTGGATGATCACTGTCTTTTCCCAGGATATGGGAGTGTAAGATTAGAAGGCAAACGTTTGTGGTGAGAGGAGAAAGGTAGTGAGTATGTGGAATAAGCTACCAGAGGAAATGGTAGACACATGGACAGTCACAAGCTCCAGGAGATACTTAGACAGTCCAAATCTATTTTATCATTACCTGTATGGATGGGAAAGGATTAAAGGGATTCAGACCATATAGAGGCAAATGGTGATCAGCACATGTGGTCCGTATGAACGAATTGGGCCAAAGGGCAGTTTGCATGCTCTATAACCCAAATGACTCTAACACAGCTCAACGTAAAGAAAGAGAATTCCACTGATATTGGGAGCCTCAAGGTCAACAGAAACACACAAAGCCCCCGCATAATCAGTGGAAGGAATGCACAACCTCACAAGCTGCCCGCATTCCTTACTCTGTCAGCCGTCTCCTACACAACAGGTCCCGCACTTGCTTCATTAGCCCCCTGAGAACACACAACAGCAGGTCTGAAGCAAGTTATCCTCCGTCATTCAGAAAGGACTAACGGGGTGTCGTTGTTGCAGAAGGAGGAGTTACAGTCTGGTCAGAGGGTTATAATTTCAAGTGGGCGGACTTTTACAACCAATTTCGTCATTCATTGGATAGAAACATTTGTGCGGTGTCTCAAACTTTTTTTGGAAGGTGTGGTTCTGACTCAGAAAGTAGTTTCATGGCAGAATAATAAACAGACATTCAAGACAGTAGCTGATTAAGGTGAACAGGCAGAGAGTGAGAATAGCTGCAAGCAGCAATCAGAAAGAGCTCAAGTGACCATTCAGTGCTGGAGACACAGAACGTGGGTGAGCTCAATGCCAGCAATGGGTCTCAGTACACGAGGGATGCTTTCTTTCTTACTCCTTGTCCAAGGTAAGGAATGTTATAACCCTAACAATGTACCTCAATTGTGTTAAAAGCTTTGAGCAATGAAAGTAACTGAGGAAAAATAACTATTTAAAATATAATAAGACAGGTAAAATCTGTTAAGCTTTATCTCCAGTTTAGATTTCTGCAAGTTGCATGCGGGGTTTTTTTTTGCGTGGCTTTCTACATAAATTGCTCCTGGTTTTTCAAATGTTTGTTGAGAAGATGGTGCCTGTGTGCATGTAATATTGCTGCATGAGTCGCGTTCATTGTCTGCGCTCCAGCACCACTGATCAAAGCGACTGACCTTTCATTTCAAAATAAAATCTCTCTTGCTTGTGCTTTTGATTGTGTTCATTTTAAAGTCGCTGCGGACCAATACTTTGTAAATATCCCGAAAATAAAAGTTCTACCAACGAATTTTGCGTTTTTAGTTGAAATAATGGCAAGTGTTTCAGTCACATTTAACCTTTCTTGTACATTCCACTGGCGGAACTTGGCAACACAGAGCTCTCAGATGGATACATGGTTTATTTTGACTCCATTGATTTATTTCAAGGTCCACATATGATAAGCTCAGTGCATGGATATAAATATTAGTTTGCGCTCCCCCTTTTGCAATTGTTTCTTTGTTTTCTTTGAAGGGAGGAAACAAATTACACACTGTTTCAAAATCTCTAAACTATGTGTGCACATTGTATACAGTCGTGTAGTGTAATCTAATCTTTCGCATTTACCAATGAACATTCCTTTTACATTTGTTAAGTGAACCTGAAGTAACAGGAGGCACCCAGGACATGACATAGCTGTTGGCTGATGGCCTAGAGTCATGTTTGTTCGTGTTTCACTCAGGCGTGTTACTAGAAGTTTCAGAGATTTGTGTACCTTCAGGCTACACAATGTTTGCGATACTTGTTATGAAGGTGAATGTTCGGGAACGCGGTATTTGTGTTACACGGAACCACAGTGGTCCCCGTCTCCTTTGGTTGAACTAATGATTCAGAGAACATGAGTTCAAATCCCACGTCGTAGTTCGAGAATTTGAACTCAGTTTCTAAAAAGGAAGTATGGCAGTTTCAGTAAATGCCACCTTCCTCTAGACCCCCTGATGGAAATCCTACTTCTAATGTGAGGAAACTCCGCATCGGCACAGTTATCTTTATTGTCTTCGGAAGGAAGTCACAACCCCCCTGTTTAATAACACGGATACAGTGCCCTCCAGCTCCATAGAAGGGCAAATAGTCATGAAAAACGACCACTTTGTGAAGGTATTTACAAACAGCCGACAAATATATCCTACCGGAAATGCCCATATATAAACAACGTCCGCATTCCATGAATGAATGGAGTAATTGGTGGGGTGGGATGTTGTTCGCGATATGAATCTACTGCTTTTACCGTCATCACTCCCAGGGAATGTCCAACGTTGCGAGTGGATCTGTGAGCGCTCATCTGCTGGGACGCCATAAGCTGGTGGCCTTGGATGAACACTTCCCCCGAGTCCGGAGATAAAGGAGTGGCAGGTGTCTGTCACTAGTTTCCACGAAGGCGATGTTTCCACTAGTGGGAGAGTCTAGGACCAGAGACAATAGCCTCATAATAAAAGGACGTACCTTTCCAAAGGAGATGAGGCTGAATTCCTTTCGGCAGAAGGTGGTGATCCTAAAGAATGCATTGCCACAGACGGATGTGAAGGTCAAGTCGATGGATGATTTCACGTCAAGTCAAGTCAAGTTTATTTGTCACATACACATACGAGATGTGCAGTGAAATGAAAGTGGCAATGCTCTCGGACTTTTGTGCAATAGACAAACAACAAAACAACAAAACAAATTATAAACACAATCATAACACACATATTCTTTTACATAATAAATAATGGAAGGAAAAACGTTCTGTAGAGTTAGTCCCTGGTGAGATAGGCGTTTACAGTCCGAATTGCTTCTGGGAAGAAACTCCTTCTCAACCTCTCCGTTCTCACCGCATGGCAACGGAGGCGTTTGCCTGACCGTAGCAGCTGGAACAGTCCGTTGCAGGGGTGGAAGGGGTCTCTCCATGATTTTATTTGCTCTGGAGTTGCACCTCCTGTTGTATAGTTCCTGCAGGGGGGTGAGTGAAGTTCCCATAGTGCGTTCGGCCGAACGCACTACTCTCTGCAGAGTCTTCTTGTCCTTGGCAGAGCAATTCCCAAACCAGATGGTAATGTTCCCGGACAAGATGCTTTCCACCGCCGCTGCGTAGAAGCACTGGAGGATCCTCGGAGACACTCTGAATTTCCTCAATGCCTGAGGTGGTAAAGGCGCTGCCTTGCCTTACTCACGAGTGCTGAGGCGTGTGATGCCCATGTCATATCCTCGGAGATGTGGACTCCCAGATATTTAAAACAGTTCACCCTATCCACAGGATCCCCATTTATCCTCAATGGAGTGTACGTCCTCGGATGATGTGCCCTCCTAAAGTCCATGATCAGCTCCTTCGTTTTTTTGATGTTCAGGAGGAGGCTGTTATCCTGGCACCAGAGTGCTAGATCAGCCACCTCCTCCCGGTAGGCCTTCTCATCGTTGTCTGAGATCAGGCCCACCACCACAGTGTCATCAGCAAACTTAATTATTGAATTGGAGCTGAACCTAGCCACACAGTCATGTGTGTACAGGGAGTACAATAGAGGGTTGAGGACGCAACCCTGGGGCGATCCTGTGCTCAGGGTGAGGGACTTCGATGTATTCCCTCCCATCTTGACTACCTGGGGCCTGGCGGTGAGAAAGTCCAGGACCCAGGCACACAGGGAGGTGTTGAGCCCCAATTCCATTAGCTTCCTGGCCAGTCTGGTGGGGACTATCGTGTTGAAGGCGGAGATGAACAGATTCTCGATTGCTAGGGATGTATGGGGTTATGGGGAGAAGGCAGGAGAATGGGGTTCAGCGGGAAAGATAGATCGGCCAAGATTGAATGGCGGAGTTGACGATGGTCTAATTCTGCTCCTGGACCTGATGAATTCCTCCCCAGCACTGGACTCCATGTGAAGTTGAGCAGCAGGTTAGAATCCTGCATCATAACAACCTGTCTAGTGTAGGATTGGAATCACCAACCAGTTGCACGGAGGTCCCCAAGCTTGAGACTACAAAGAACCGCATAATCGAATGCATTTATTTATTCGCTTAATTTTTTGCTCTAATTGGTTGCTGCAACAAAATCATATATTATCTATCTATCTATCTATCTATCTATCTAAAACTCTGTGTGTGGCTGTGTGTATTTATTTGTGAGTGCCAGATTTGGCCTTTGATTCCTTGGTCCGCCAAAACCACACGCAGAAACTCTGAGATTTTTTCCATTTTGCTAGGGAATTCACTTTTACATTCACTCATGCACACCTCACAACATTTGGACATTTTTATGTACACATTTTAAAATAAAATCCTTCCCCCACCCCACTCATTTTGTCTCTTCCTGCTGGCCAGCGACCATAACGGCTGCTGATGTCCAACTCTGCTTGAAAAATGCCGACATTTTTCCCAACGGCTGGTGCCCGGCCCGGTTCTGTCACGCTGCCTCAAGCCAAACATCGGATGTTCAACCGCTGCTTTTCGCCCCCACGTGTAACCAGGACTCTGGGAACTCGCCATCTCATGGGGACGAGGCTTCCAGAGGGAAGGCAGGGACAACTTCAGATCCAGCAGCAGAGTGGCTCCGTTAATGCATTCATTCCATAGTGAGTTCAGTTCGGCAACAACACCCCCTCCACCCCCTCTTTCTCCCCCCCCCCCCCCCCCTTCCTCTCCCCCAACCCCCTGCCCTCCCTCCCCTAAACCCCCTCCCCTTCACACCCTCCCCTCCAACCCTCCCCTACTCCCTTCCGTCCACCCCTCCCCTACCCTCTTCCCTCCCTCTCCCCCTTCCCTTCCCCCCCCTCTCAGCCCCCTCAGCCCCCCCTCTCCCCCCTCTCCTCTCCTCTCATCCCCCCTCCCTCCCCCCCCTCTCCCTCACCCCCCCCTCCCTCTGTCTCTTGCCCTTCTGTCTTTGCCTCTCTCTCTCTGTCTCCCCATTCTCTCACTGCCCTCACTCTCTACCCCCCCCCCCCCCCCCTAGACGCGCCTGCGAGTTGGGTGCTATGCGTCAGTGGATAGGGCGGTTATGGGGTCAAAGGAGCAAATGAATAATATTAATATAATATTAAGAGTGTAGTTAGTGTGTGTTAGGGGGTGGTTAGTGTGTGTGACACCGCATGCCGTCCCGACCCCCCCCCCCGCAAATGTGCATTGGGGGAACAGAACCAACGGGTCTGCACTTGGTCTAGTAACTATTAAAACTGTGTGTGTGTGTGGATGTAAATTTGGTTAATTATTTCCCATGTTATTTACTAAAAAAATTTACCAATCTGACTTTTTTTTAATCTAACCACTGGCCAGCTGATGTTGTCACAATGCCTTTGCTCGTGGCCCAGCCCCCGGCTCTGGATTAAAACAGTTGCTGTCAATGCATTGTTTTCCATGAATTACGTCTCTCTGTCCCTCTCTGTGTTGGGAATGGGGTAAAAGGAGTGAATTAATAATATTAACATAATATCAATGGGAGTGGTTCGTATGTGTGTGTGTGGGGGGTGGGGGGGTGGTTAGTGTGTGTGTGTGATGCCGCAGCCGCACAACCATACGTTGAGGGGTCAGGACCCAACGGGTCCCCCTTGGTCTAGTACTATTTAAAAATCAGATTTTCTACATCCATCCAATCATAGAAACATAGAAAACATAGGTGCAGGAGTAGGCCATTTCGCCCGCTCGAGCCAGCACCATCATTCCATATGATCATGACTGATCATCTAAAATCAATACCCCGTTCCTGCTTTTTTCCCATATTAATTCCTTTAGCCCTAACAGCAAAATCTAACTCTCTTGAAATCGTCCAGTGAATTGGCCTCCACTGCCTTCTGTGGCAGAGAATTCCACAGATTCACAACTCTCTGATTTTACTCATCTCAGTCCTAATTGGCCTAGCCCTTATTCTTAAACTGTGACCCCTGGTTCTGAACTTCCCCCAACATCCAGAACATTTTTCCTGCATCTAGCTTGTCCAATCCTTTAAGAATTTGATTTGCTTCTATAAGATCCCTTCTCATCTTTTAAATTTCAGGGAATACAAGCCCAGTCAACCCATTCTTTCATCATTTGTCAGTCCCGCCATCCCAGGCATTTAACCTGGTGAACCTACGCTGCACTCCCTCAATAGCGGTAATGTCCTTCCTCAAATGAGGAGACCAACATTTCACACAATACTCCAAGTGTGGTCTCACCAAGGCCCTGTACAACTGCAGTGTGACATCCTTGCGGCTAAACTCAAATCCTCTCGCAATGAAGGCAAACATTCCTCCAACAGTCTTTTTTTTAAGTAACTCAGTGGGTCAGGCAGCATCTCCCGGGAACATGGATAGGTGACGTTTTGGGCCAGGATCCTTTTTCAGACTGACTGTTCGGAGGGAAGAGGAGTAGGGGATGTGCTGAGATGTAGACAGAGAGATCAGGAAAGGGAGGGGAGGTGTCCCTATATTTTTCTTCAGAAGCCACCAGCTGCTTTAGAGATGCAGGGTTTTGGGTACTTTGGAAACGGCAGGCTTCTGTGAAAAAGGTCAAGCTTTGCTGAAGTGACAAAGGGATATCAGGTGCAAGAGGTTCATGTTATTAAATGATGCCATCAAGTTTAGATTTATAAAGATGCTCCCAACTGTTTCAGTTCGAAGGAAACTTGGAGTGCTGCTAAGTCTGGGTTTATGTTGAACAGACACTAAACCCAGGTCTGTGATAGGGTATAGGATTTTGTATTTATGTGTGTTAAGTGCTTTTTTTGTATACACTGTTTGTCAGTAAGCAAAGTAAGTGTATTTTAATGTGATCTTTTATCTGTAAGAAGTGATTGGCATGTAGGGATGGCCCTCCAATTGGATTTTTGCACCTTTAGTGTCTCCGCCTCCGTTTAGGGGTATAAAACTGTAGGTAATCCGTTTGGGCATGCCGATGTTTCTTTCTTCTGTTCTGTTTACACGAGCCTGTTGAGGGCTCGAGTGAGTAGATCTGAGTCCGGCCCCGTGGTACCATTTACAAATAAAGAAGAGTTTGGACTCAAGCGTTCGTTTCAGTGATTGACTGAACCAGACTAAGGGGATCGTATTAGATCCGGAATCAACAGTTGCAGCTGATGCCTCTGAAGATCTGGCTGGATGGACTTGATCCACACGATCCATCTATTCATCTGCAATTTTCAATTAGGACCTTACAACTGGTGTTCACATCCTAATTCATATATGCAAATGGTAACCGTGGATGTTAAAAAGGAGCTGAATCTGCTCGCACATATTGAGCATGGCAGATCATTGCCTCCAATTTTTAGCTTCAGAGACTTCTCCTTCCTGATAAATGGGCAAGTTTCAATTCTCTCCTAGACATGTTTGTGGTGAAGCATGTCTTTCATCGTCATTAGCTTTCACAGCTCCGTTGCTGTTAAGATGCTGTTCCGTTTTTAAAGTTCTGCATATGCTCTACATTTATAGTTTTCAGTGCATCTCCACACAAATTGTCAATTTCTGTCCAAAATGACAAATTCAAACAAAAATCTAGTGACAATGTATTGACACTGTCATAGAAAACGCTGCAAGAATTTAACATTTATGAAAGAGGAGCACAGGCAAAGTGAAATGAACGTGAGTTTATAGCCCTTAATGTTTTGTCCACCGATCAAGGAAACAATTAATGTTTTTGTGCTGACTTTCCAGGCACCCACGTATATACCGTCAGACATCCAAACTTGTGTAAATGTACATTGTCATTTATCAATGCTGCACCCCATTCCATGTCTGTCAAGATAAAGTTTCCTTTGTCACTCCTCACCCGTCATCTTGAATAGGGATGATTGCAGACTGACTGTCTCACAGAAATAGTCTTAAGCGAGAGAGCAATGCTGGGGAGAGGAAATCAGACAAAAGACGTCTACTGTTCACTATTTCCACTGCAGAGAAAAAAAGGCTTTGTCTCTCTGTAGACATTGGGTGTTTAATCAAGAATACTGTCAAGTACTGTACTACAAATTATGGGTTTTTTTTATTGCACATCAAGTATTTCTAGAATCCAAGTATTTTTTGCAGACTTTTGATTGTGATCTTTTCTTTTCTGTGAGGTAATTATTAAAATATAATTATTATGTTTGTGGTCCCACCCAATGGTGACTTGCATGAATGAAATATGTGGGAGTATATTCTGCAGGTCTAGACTGGATTGCTCAATGAAGTGGATAATGATTGCATCGTGGTTTATCTCTGTGAAAATCCATTCCTATTGTAACACTTCTACGATATCATATCCCCTCTGCTTAAGCACATAACATGTGCTTAAGTATAAATGTAGAGCATATGCAGAACTTTAAAAAAGGAACAGCATCTTAACAGCAACGTAGCTGTGAAATCTAATGACAATGAAAGACATGCTTCACCACAAACATGTCTAGGAGAGAATTTAAACGCCCATTTATCAGGAAGGAGAAGTCTCTGAAGCTAAAAATTGGAGGCAATGATCTGCCATGCTCAATATGTGCGAGCAGATTCAGCTCCTTTTTAACATCCACGGTTACCATTTGCATATATGAATTAGGATGTGAACACCAGTTGTAAGGTCCTAATTGAAAATTGCAGATGAATAGATGGATCGTGTGGACCTTGATGTTGCAATGAAACTCACAATTCTCCTCAATGCTAGACCATAAAGAAGATTCATGTCAAGATATGTAAACAGAGAGACTTGAATTTGAAACATCATTTTAAGATAATTTGGATCTAAGTAGACTGAAAAAAAGAATGCCTTTCACTCTGAAGACATCCCAAAAAACTTTCTGGCTAATTAGGTAATTTACAACTGTTGGTTCATGTTAAGTTCTTGGGTATAAACATTGAGAATAACTATTCCTTTGTCTTTGATTTGAACCATAAACATAGTTTCCAAACCAACCGGACCTTTCCACTCACAATCCATAATCAGTCACCATTGTGGGAGACTATTGCTTGTGCCCTAGTAGAGGCATTTGCATCTTATTTAGTCACAGAGATGTCGTGGAAGACTGGTGGGGGGCTAATATTGTACCGTTATTTAAGGAGGGCTGCACACAAAAGTCAGAAAACTATAGGCCAGTGAGCCTGGCATCAGTGGTGGGTAAGTTAGACGAGGGAATTCTATGTGATATAATCTACCAGAATTTGGAAAGGCAAGGGCTAATTAGATATTGTCAGCATGCCTTTGTGCATAAGAGATCATTCCCACCAATTTAATAAGAGTTGTTTGAAGTGGATTGGCAGGGACAGGCAGTGAACATTATCTATATTGACTTTATCAAGGCCATTGACAATGTCCCGCGTGGTAGACTAGTCCGGATGGTTGAATCACGTTATCCAGGGACAGCTGGCCACTGGATTTTAAATAGACTTGGTGGAATGGGAGTGAAATGTTATTTTTCTGATTGGAGACCAGTCACCAGAGGGTTGGAGCAGTGATATGTTTGGGTCTATTGTGTGTCACTTGTATCAGCAATTTGGATAACAACGTTGTTAACGTAGTTTGCAAATTTGCTGATGAAAGCAAAGATTATTGGGATAGTGGACAATGGAGAGGACTATCCAGGTTTATGGAAGGATCTGGATCTACTAAGGAAGCGGGCCAAGGAATTGCAGATGGATTTTAATTTTGATAAATGTGAGGTGGCATATTTTGCTAAGTCATACCAGGCCTGGATAAATACCATACATGTTAGGACCCTGGGAGAAGGTGGTAGAGGCATGGAGGGAAACAGAGACACAGTTCCCTGATAATTGCAACACAAGATGGTGAAGAAGGTGCTTGGCATGCTCACCTCCATCAGGAAGGCTATTTAGTATAGGACAGCACAGTGGCGCAGTGGTAGAGTTGCTGCCTTACAGTGCTTGCTGCACCGGAGACCCGGGTGCGATCCTGATTACGGGTGCTGTCTGTATGGAGTTTGTATGTTCACCCCGTGACTGCGTGGGTTTTCTCCAAGATCTTCGGTTTCCTCCCACACTCCAAAGACGTACAGGTATGTAGCTAAATTGGCTTGGTATAAGTGTAAATTGGATTGTGTTAATGTGTGGGGATCACTGGTCGGTGCATACTCGGTGGGCTGAAGGAACCGTTTCCGTACTGTGTCTCTAACCAAAGCTAAATAGGAGTTGGGATATCATGCTACAGCTGAACAAGACATTGGTGTAGTCACAGTTGGAGTATTGTGTACATTTCTGGTTGTCCTGCTATAAGAAGGATATCATTCAGCTGGGATGTGTGCAGAAAAGATTCACCAGGATGTTCCAAGAAGAGAAGATGAGAAGGGAATGGAGGGTTATGGTATGAGTGCAGGCAGGTGGGACTAAGGGAAAAAAAGTTGTTCGGCACGGACTTGTAGGGCCGAGATGGCCTGTTTCCGCGCTGTAATTGTTATATGGTTATATGTTATAAGAATTCAAGGGCTTGAATTATAAGAAGAGGCTGCATTGACTGGGCATTTTCTTTTCACCTGTGTGTAGGGGTGATCATATAGAGGAATCCA